>NW_011500105.1:33258-47067 GCF_000495115.2 Populus euphratica | reverse complement strand
ACGGCGTCATTTTAAGCGACATTGTTCCTCCTTCTTCCTTTAGACATGCTGCAGGGGAAGATTGAAGCTTTTGTTTTTTTCTCTTTAATTCTTCTTGCCTCTCTCTCCCCGCATACTTTTGTCAAAACCCAAGGTCCCACGCATGGCCCCTCATGATGAGAAACCAACGAGGACGTGCCCTGTAAACCCACGCCCATTAGCTGCCTAGCCCGACACCATGGCAAGGCAGGTTGGTGCTGCTCCCCACGCCCCCGCTCCCCTTTGCCTTATAAATACGACTCTCAACACCAGTACACAGGAGGAAAAGAGACGAAAAGGAAAGGGACAAAAAAAACAAGAGGACAAAGAGAATAGAAAAGAGAGGAAAGAAAATAGACAGAGGAAGGAAAGATTACGGGGAAGTTTGAAACAGGGGAGGGAATTTAAGAGAAAAATAAACCGGGAGTACAAAGGGATAAACCACTAAAAAACAAAAGAAGAGAAAAAAAATGAAAACATTAGAGGAGAGGGGAAGAGATGGAACCTCTCTCTCCGTCGCTTGAAACAGCAGCACTGCTGCTTGGAGCTGCCGTCCATGAGCCACGACACCGCCACCAACCTCCATCGCAGCACCGCCAGAAAAGCAATCAAACCAGCAAGGCACCTCCTCCTCCGCGCCAGGTAACTCTTCTTCCCCTTCACTTTTTTTTTTTTTTGCTTTGGCTTCATCTCCTTCTGCATGTAGAACAATATTCGTTCTGCATGTAAGAGAATAGAAGGGGGAAAATAATGCCGCCCCTATTTCAAAAATTCTAAAAAAACATATTTTTATTTTCTTTTAATATATAAGATTACACATATTCTTAATATTAAAAATAATTTTTTTTATATAAATATTAGAATTGTTAGGTTTTTACTCAATAAGATAATGACCTTTTTACTGAGAAGGACTTTTCTTAAATTATAAACAGATCAATAATTATAAATATAATAACAATTAGACAATCAAATAATGTAGCTTATTTTAGATAAGACATATTTAGAGTGTTAATATATTTTTTTTACGCATCCTGAATCCGATTTTTGAAATTAGTTAGGGTTTCCAGTGACCAAAATAATAGGTGGTGACTTCCATTTCATTTTCCACTAATAAAAAACAAGAATTTCTTGTTTGTCTATATTTACCAGATAGATAGATATTTAGATTGAAGTGGAACATTACACCGCAATGCCGCACACGTGCGATATTTGTTGTGGGGTTAGTGTTTGGAGACTAAAGGGGGAAGAAGCAAAAGCATACCAATCTGTTGGGTTTATTTAAGTATGGATCGGGTTTGTTAAGAGTAGAGAAGGTTATGATTATGGTACTGTGATGGTGGTTTATTTGAGAGTGGATCGGGTCTGATGATGATCACTAATGGTGGATTTAGAGGGAAGAAAAGGCTGGTCATGTCATCAATGTGCTAGTATGGGTTGTGGTGGTTGATTTGTCAGCTAGGAGTAGTTTGATGGTTATGTGACGTTGTTTTCTTGAGTCTTTATGCTTGTGAGGCAGAGTGCGTGGTAATGATTTTTTATATTTGTTGTAGTTGAGAATTTCAGAGATAATGCATGAAGGATGTCGAGGGTAAATTTATACTATAACAATGTTTTATGTATCTATATAATTTAGTTCAATCCGTTGCAGTTTTAACAACAAACAAACCGTTATTGTTTATTAGCTACCTAAGATTTGGAGCCATATCTGTGCGAAGCACCAAGCTCATTTCAACGGAACCACGCATGCTCATTTCAGATGACATCTCCATGGCCAGACATTCCTTTAGCTCTCCCAAGATATCACTCATGTCTGGCCTTTGTGTTGAAGTCGGGGGCACGCAGGACAGTACTATCTCCAGAGCTTTCCAAGCACAATTAGTGTTGAATTCACCTTTCAGCTTTGGATCGATAATGCTCTGGATATCCCCTCTTTCAACTAGAGGACTCACCCATTGAAGTATGTGAGTGTGGCCGTTATGGCCCCTTATTAAAGGCGGTTGACCAGTTATTAGCTCACACAGAAGAATACCGAAGCTGTAAACATCACTTTTCTTATTTAAGTTTCCTGAATCTCGAAATCTGCATACAAAATACAATGATAATTATGCTAGGAGAAACACTGTGAGAGAAGATTAACATTAAGTTTGAATACGTACTCAGGATCAATGTATCCAGGCGTGCCTGCAGGAATAGTTATGACATGCGAATCTCCTTCGGTTGCGAAGGCTTTGGACAGCCCGAAATCAGAAATCTTGGCTTGAAGGTTTTCAGTTAATAAGATGTTGGATGATTTCAAATCTCTATGGACTATTGGCGGCCTGCAACCATTATGCAGATATTCCAAACCTGCGAGTTTGATAATGCCAGTTATCCAACAAAGTTTCCAGAACAAAAATAAAGAAAAAATGACTCAGGCACTAGAATCAGACCTTGTGCTGCGTCTACTGCAATTTGCAGCCTTGCCCTCCAATTCAACATATTTGTGCTATTTTCTGCAGCCACAGAAACACATTAATATCATAAATTAAACAATAAACTTTGCAATGTGATGAATACAACAGGAATTATGTTTCATTACACATAAAAGTTTATCAATGATTGTCAAAGAATCATCTTAATCTAAAAATTTAAATTATTAGGTAAGATCCTAATATATAATTTAAATTATTCTTTAATATGTTATTTCAACTAAAAATCATTTGAACTTGAAACTTGCACATACTTATAATATCTTGTGCTTAATTTTTATCAAATAGAATAAAGATAGTGAGATTTGAACTCGTGACCATTTAATTATAAAAGCTGTATAATTATGTGAAAGAAGCATTTCAACCTAAAAGGCTAAGCTACTAAGTAACATGCCAAGATATTATTTATATTATACTCTAACAATGATAAATTCATACAATTCTAAGTGAAAGTTCTAACTATAAACTAGTTTGTGTACCCAAAAAAAATGAAGAATTCTATGTTTATGAGAGTAATTCTATAAATACCTAACAATTGCTCCTTCAAGTTCCCATTTGCCATGTATTCATAAACAAGGGCCATATTTTCTTGCTCATTACAATAACCAACGAGGGACACCAAGTTTCTGTGATGAACAATCATCAATAGTTGGACCTGCATTTGGAAACACTACTCTGTCATAGCTGAAAGAAAAATATTTGGTGCACATCTCATGTCATCTACAGGAAAGGAGAAAGCTAACTAATTTGTTACCTCCGCTAGAAATTCTTTATAACCTTGCCTTGAGGATTGAGATAACAACTTGACAGCAACTTGACGACCATCTTGCAGGTTGCCAAGATATACTTTTCCAAATCCTCCTTCTCCAATAATGGTTTGGAAATTATTGGTAATGCTAACTATTTCAGGGTATGTAAATGGCTGATTCTTTGATTTCATTGAATTTTTTTTTCTGGAAAAGCCCACTGAGGAAGATAATGACACATTCAATCTCCCTGCAAAGGAAAATTTTGTTTTTTTGTTTGTTTGATAAAGCGATAAATATTCCAATATTTTAAAAGAGATACTAAAGTATGAAACTATATATGTCATCATATTTAAATGTCAAAACTACGTTATTGCTTACTGATCACATGTTGAATCTTATTCTCATCTGCTAAGTTGCAGGAAGGAAATGAGGTATTGGAGGTGGCATCCAAATTAAGTAACTGATAGGTAATATAAAAGTCGTTGGGTGCACATGACATGAATTATATATGTATTGAAAATGAATGGAAAAACTAAAGTGCTTACATATAAGATAAATTCATAGAATAATATTCTATTAGGCTTTTAAGTTGAAGACAGTATTGTATGATCATACGTGTAAGCCATCGAATGCATAGATCATTAATGATTTCACAGAAAACATCTTCTATGCCCAAATTACTCTGTTATTCTAGGATTTAGTTAACACCACTCAAAAGAGAGGAAAGAATACAAAGAAGATAAGTGAAAGAGAAACAATTCACCTATTTTGAACCTCCAGAAGATAGTTATAATGTTAAGGAGGAGGAGCGCCGAAACTGATATGACAAATGCAATAACTAGAACAGGAAAACTTCGCTTCTTCTTTTCACATGTATCCATCTTGCATAAATCCAGATTTCCATCCAAACTTGCATTAAGTAAAACATTGTCAGATGTAAGTGAGAATCAATGATTATATACCAGTAACAAATAACCCAATCAGAGTGAGGATTGCTTTAGAAAGTTAGCAAGATCACTGTGAAATATACCAAAGAATTGTATCAGTTACTTAATTCCTCAAACTCGTGCTACATGCAAACAAAATGGATTTGTATAATCTATCTTCTAACTCCTCTTTGTTCCTTAACGTTTAATTTCAATTTATGAAAAATTGAAAGAGTGTTCACTGCATATGTGTCATAACCCAATTTTTGAATACATAATAAAAAATGAATGGATAAAAATATATTTGAAATTTGAGCCAAGACAACATAATTTAGAAGTTTGGGGACTTAATTGGATTTGAAATTATTTAATTAATGGAATCAGAGACCTAATTGATAAATATCAGAAGTTCAGGGACCAAAGTGAAACATAGTCATTCCCAACGACACAAACGGCGCCGTTTTGAAGAGCTGTTCATTATCCCTTCCATTTCGAGCGGAGAAAGCCTATTTAACAGGGAAAATGGTAGCAATTCGATCCGATGATGGACCACTTCTTTTGCCCACGATCCCGCTCGTGGATTGATTAACAGTCCTGTAAATGCAGGACTGTAACAGGGACTGGTTTTAGGGGCAAGCTCTTTGGCTCTATAAAAGGCAAAGGTGAACTGGGACCAAGGGGACAGAAGAAAAAGAAAAAAAAAAGGAGAAAAACTCAAGCTAAACCTAGACGAAAAAAACAGAACCAGGAGGGGGAAAAAAGGGGGGAACCAGCTAAACAAAGGCCAGGAACCAGAGAAGAAACCAAGAGGGAGAAAAGCCGAGAACCAACTCGGAAACCAAAGAAAAAAAACAGAAAAGGAAAAACCATGAAAACGCAAGCCACACACAGAAAAAAACCGAGACCCAAATTCGAACTCCAGCACTTTCCTCTGTTCTTCATCAAACGGACAGAGGAGACGAGCAGGAAGATTGGACTGAAAACCAGAGGATAGAAACGAAAAGGAAGACGAGGGGAAGCGAAAAAAAGAGAGAGGCAGGAACACCGAGAACAGAACACACACAGAACAGAGAAAACGAGAAAAGCACAGGGGAGAAAGAACCGACAGGCAGAAGCAGAGAGGAGATGAACGAATAGGAGGAGGAAGGAGAAAATAGACAAAGATTATAAAGGGCGTGAACGAACAGAAACAAACAAAATAAATAAAAAAGAGAAGGGAACATCCAGCCACCATGCCTTCGTCAGTGTCTTCGTTCCTACGCGTCCAGGTAAGCTTCTCCCTCCCTTTCATTTTTCAGTTCCATAAGTACAATGAGAAGGTAATTTTAATTACCTTCCCACGGTGCACGGCATGCGTGAATAATTCACGCATGTGCCTCAGCCAGCCGGGTCACTGGCTGGGTCTAGCTCAGTTCATTGGTCTGAGCTGTGCTAGGCTAGAAAAATAAAAACTAAAAAAATAAAATGTACATGTATAAAAATAATATAAATTTATTAATTTATTTATTGATGTCAGAGTTAGGAATAACAATATCGGTTTGAATTTATATTATTTATTGTATTTTAATTTTATTTAGCAAGAAAAAATAAAAATGATATATGCTTAAAAATAAATTTATTTTATTTATTTATTCACTGATACCAGAGTGAAGAATAAAAAAATTAATTTAAATTTGTTTTGTTTTTACAGTTACGTAATATTTACCAACACCAGAATTGAAAGTATTTGTAGTTGAATATTTATTGGCGTCAAAGTCAGGAATATTATAAGCAAATTATTATAGTAAAAACTAATAAACATTTAGTAATTAAAAACAAAATCAGCAATGTTGTTTGTTTCAAGCAAAACTTTTAAAGAATAATAATATCTTTCCTTTTATGTAACCAGTTTCGACCCATATAATTTTTATTAACTAGTTAATATTTCTAGTTATCATAATACTAAGTTACGATTCATGTAACCAGTTTCGACCCATATAATTTTTATTAACTAGTTAATATTTCTAGTTATCATAATATTAAATTGCGACTCCTTAAACAATATCATTCCTATCAAAAAATAAAATGTTAAAAATTTATTTTTTTCATATTAATTTTAAGACCGTCGTGATGCGGGTGCGACAATATATAAGAAAAGAAGTTAGAGAAGAACTAAAGGAGTTGAATGATTGTTTAATTAACATGCAGATAAGTTGTAATCGTTGAAGATGATAACCAAACCTCAGCTGCAACTGTCTACTGTTAGACTTTTCCTTGAGACTATAGGGAACTGCACCTGTGAGTTTGTTCCCGCTCAAATCTCTGCAAATAGGGGGGAAAAAAAAGTCACCATTCACCATGGTAATCTTTGTAAAAACTTATTGTGTTAAATATCAGAGCATGTTAACTTACAGGATAGTAAGATGTGGTAGCTGCGCAAAAGCTTCAGGCACTGTCCCTGTCAATTCATTGTTTGATAAATCCCTGTAAGAAAATGTGAAAAAAATAACGAACAATCACATTTTGTAAAGAAATAGATGACAAGAGTAAGCAATAGTTGGGAAAAAATGGAGGTTGTTCCTCCACTGATCTGAAGTATGGACACCCATTTTTGCAACCTTGGTGGAGCCAGAATCCCAACCATTGGCTTGGAGGATTTTGTCCAGAAAAGATGCATATAGGGAGAGAGGATATGCCTCAAGCTTATAAGATGCATCAGCCCTCCATACACCTCTAGCCAATTTCCATATGGAGTATTTGTAACATCACCTTCAGACTTCCATAAGATAATGTCTCATCATAGGACTGAGGTGCCCTCTAGTTTTAAGGGTCTCGACCCAATAAACAATAGTTCTCTTCAAATAAAATGATGAATGCTGAAGTCGGTAAGAAATTCTAGCAGTGACTGTCATTCCAGTGCCAGATATCTAGTAGACATTGCCAGGGTAGTTTATTAGCATTAAAACCTGTTACAACTTAGTTACGAACACTTACAAGGACTTGATTGCTGTGAGGTTCAAGAATGAAACAGCTATATTCCCTGATAATTGACTTGAACTTAGATTCCTGCTCATAGTTAATAGTAAATCAGGAAGACATTGAGATGCTGAATGCCATATCTAAGTGGATGTTCTTAAAAAATAACTTACATAAAATATTCCAAAAATCATACAGAATTTAAGAGGGAACTCACAGAGAGATGATCCTTGGAGGGTTATCATCGTTGCACTGCAAACCAGTCCACGTAGTGAGTGGCAAACATGGATCTCCCTGCCAGTTAACTCTATCTATTTTGTATGCTTCCTTGATGGCCATGATTGCATGAACTATGATAATTTAGGTTAAAAAGGGTGAGAAATGCATAGATTTAGATTTATAAGAGAGAATAGCTATATCAAAACAAAATCTCGAGCCTGCATTTTTGTGATGAGAATAATTTTTTTATGATGAATATAAAAAAAAAACTATCTCAGGTAGCCATTAGGCTTTATCATTTGTATGGTGGCTATCAAACAATTATCATTTGTATGATTTTATAAGATTTCAATTGAATTTTTAGACCATAGGTAAATTGGTTTGATTCATGGTCTCTATAAAGTTCTTGCAAAGATTCTTTCCAATAGACTCAAACATGTTAGGCAAGATCTTATTAGTGATAATCAAACTGCTTTTGGACGTTAGATTGTTGATGGTTTAATGATAGCCAATAAAATGGTTCATGATTTGCAAAGCTCGAAGGGGCAAGGTATGATCTTCAAAGTGGATTTCCATAAAGCTTTTGGTTCTGTATCCTGGAATTATCTTGATGAGATTATGGGATATATGGGTTTTGGGGCTAAATGGGGAAATTTAATATATGCATATCTCTCTACTAGAGAGTTCAAGGTCACATGTGGAATTTATCAAGGTGATTCGTTATCTCCATTCTTGTTTAACATTGCAGTAGAAGGATTAACAATCTTGTTTCACTATACATCAGAGGTTGGTTTATTCAAAAGGCTGCAATTGAGATATGGAGAGTTTTTTACTCACTTGTAAAATGCGAGGACATCTTGGTGTTCGTATCGGCCAGTTCGCAACCTTTATTCACGGTAAAGTGAATCCTCTGATGGTGTGAATTATGTTACGGTGTCAAAATTAATTTTTACAAGGATTTAGAGTTTATAAAACTTTTAATATTAGATAAATAAAACATAATGAAGAAGGATTTGTAATAAATTAGTTTATTGCCATCCTGGTTTAATTAAAATGTTAAATTCTTTATTAAATTATAATTTTTTTAAAATAATTTAATTTCTTGATTAACGAGGAATTATAATATTAAGCATTATAGAGAGATATAATAAAAAGCTTTGTATTTTTCGAGAAAACTCTTAATAAAATATCCTTTCTTTTATTCTTTTTCTTGTTCTTATAAATTTTTCTTGTTCTTATAAATAAGTGATCGCACTCTTCTTTTTTTTCTTCTAACAAGAGCTTATGTTTAATTATTTAACATGGTCAATTCAAACTTTTCATTTCAAAATGTTCTATATTAATAAAAAAACAATTATCAAACTTGATGTATTCAAGTAAAAATTTGGCTAGGTTCTCAAGATACATGGGACATGGTTAAAAAAAAGCTTTAAGAGGCCTATAGTTTTACATAAATCCCACTAAAAACTCTCTTGAAAATTAAATGATGTTGTTGGACCTACAATAATGAGTCATTTGAGCAGTTAAGTGTGGGTCTTCATAGATAAATGAGGATTTTTCCTATATATATATATATATGTATTATATGGATAGCTAGCAAATATATTTATGAATCAGTATGACAAATCTAGGTCTCAGAGGAGGTCTAATAACGTCAAACTAGAATAATAGTTTAAAAATATCATAACTTTTAATTTGATCATTGGATCACTATCAAATTTTTATAAGAGATTATAGAGATCGTTTTTCTTTGAATTTGTTTTTATATTGCTATATGGATTGTCCGATCTTTAGATTCCACAAATCTCACCTCCGAATCCTAGTTTTACCTGTTTTTATGATTTGTCTTAGTATTTTGGGATTTCATGCTATTTTTTAATTTAAAGCTTGTTTCCATTGTAATTTCATTTTATTCTGGTTAGGGTAAAGTTTATTGTCTATTTAAATTTGGTAAACCTTCTAAAAAATAAAATTATTATTATTATTATTATTATTACTTTCAAAGAATAAACTTATGAATTTGAGGTTCTTATTTATAGCTTTTTTGTTAATAAATAAATTTTCAGTTTCTTGTTTAGTTGATGTTTTTGGCTTATGTCTACGTTACTAGGTCAACAAAAAACTATAAATTAAAACTCTACTTAAACCTAAAAACTACCGTAACACACGCTAGGGCTAAAAGTGGAGGAAACATCTTTCAAAACATACAAAGAAAGGAAAAGACAAGGCCAGCCCTCGTTGTACGAGTAAGACAATCACCAAGTAATTTGCCATTAATCAGGCCCTGGCTCGAGGGATCAAAACGTAAAAATGCTTCAATTCAGTAGTTTAGCAATTCATTAATGACGATTATTATAGCATTCTGGCACCAAAGCCTATAGCATTCAACCGAATTGAAATAGAAAACATACCGTCTGTTTGGTTTGTCGGTGAATCAGGGAGTGGCCCTAGTTCGAAAATCTCAAAGGCATTTAGGATTGGTGGAAGGTTAGACCGCAACGTGGCATCAATAGAAAATCGAATTTGATCTTCTGGAACTTGTATTTTATATGGACCTATGGTCAATGGCTTCAAGTATTCAAGAGTAAAGGGCCCATAGTTTAAGCCATTCAAAGTAATGGTGAATTCTCGTCTTTTGCCTGGTGCAATCTGCTCGATTTCAGCAAAGTGAAAGAAGACAAGAAACTCAGGTGTGAAATTCTCGCGATGCCTTAATGATTTTTTGTAGCTCAATGAATTAAGGCCATTCCAAGGCTGAACCGCTGTTCTCAAGACTTCGACTGGTAGACGGCAGGGATCATCACTGCCCTGGATATCAATATTTGTTTCGGTGCTAATTGATACTGAGTGGTTGAGGTTCACGTCAAGCCGCCAGATGCGATCATACACGTCATCTTTGTACCTAAATGCATGTGAGAAACAATAACACAAGTATTAACTAATGTAGTGATATTCTTATTCTCCAAAATTCCTATTTCTTGATGTTCATCGATCGATTCTAAGCAATATTAAAAAAACTATTTACATACAAGTGATTAAAGTAAAAACAACTAATAAAGATTTAATGATCAAGAATCTATCAACGTAAAGTATATAATTTAAAAATATTTTATGCATCCTCAAGGGGGGGAAAACAAAAGAAAAAACACATCATTTGGCACAAATGATGAGCTGTAGTAAGATTAAGATATACTTCTTATGAATAGATTCAGTTCTTGTCCAACTTAATTTTAGATCAAATCAGCCGGAGTTACACTAAAAAATGGAAGAGATTTGCTAGCTATCCCTCTCCAACGACTGGTCACCTTGCTGCCCAAAATTAAAAGTATTAAATTTACTTTCAGAATTATTGACTTGGGGGAAGATTCTGGATAAGGGTTGAGAAAGTTAGCTCCAAAAAATCATGGTTTAGAAGTGGAAGAGAAACAAGAAAAACGAAAACAAAACATCGATCTTTCAATGTCTACAAATGATAATCATTCTAAAAACCATAATAAAATACAATATCCCTAAGGTATATAGTAAAATTATAGATATTTATCCAAAAGATTGTATATATATTTTACATAAACGGTACCTATGATGAGAATTTTTATTATATCTGATACATGATGTGCCACATGCATGATTTAGTTAAAAATGCATGATTTAGACAATTCACCTCATGGCGCCTAAGGTTGGATCCAGGCCGCCAAGGTCAGCAAGCACCTTAGGAATCAACGATCCATTCATACTTCTATACGGGGAATCATTCATGAACCGTAAATCCAATCCATTGATGAAAGGAACTCCGAAACCCGTATTTACGAGACACACATAAATGGTATCAGTTACTGAATAATGAATAATTTCGTAATATGTCCACTGCATATCAACCACTGTTGTCCAATGGTTTACCCCGATGTACAGATCAAACTTTATTTGAGTTTGATTCTCAGAATCGTAATTTCCATAGTAGAAGAAAGCTCTGACGTAATAGTTTTGGTTCTTACCCTGTCTGGGTTTCAATGTATAACAATTCCTTTTACCTTCAGGAAAGGTTCTCAAGCTATTCGCCATATTCCCATAGTAAGGAGTCGTCAAGTTATACTCTGGTGCTACGACTTTATTCTTGCCCGTACTAATGAAATCTTTGTCGGTTTTGTAAGTTATTCCAGTATCGCCATCCAGATAATCAGCCTCCGCCCCACAATCAATGCTGATGAAACCTTCAGAATTTTGGTTAGAAGAGAAAACCAAACGATTAGACTGGTTATCTCCAACGTGTTGTTATTAATTACCATTTTTTTCTTAATAGCCAAATATTCATTAAACCATGAATGGGCAAAGCATCAACTTGAATATCGGGAAAGAAAATAAGAGCAATGAATTATAGAAAAATGCAGGCAAAGAACTTGAAACAGAAATTTTATGTAGCAGCAATCGATCCATACGTTCATGAGTTTAATTATAAGAAATATTTTTCTTTTTTTGGATGATTCATGGGGGAGCAGTATACTTCTAGGGCATTAAACAATCACTAGCATTTAATTAATTACTATTTCAGGGGAAAAAATGCTGGAGACAGATAAGATACATTTTCTTGTACTTTATGATTTAAAAATTCACTTCAAAACTATTCTAAGAATAAATTTATTTTATATTTTTTTCTTTAATTTTTTTTTTATATTTATCCTTTCTATCACATTACACATTACGAGGTCAAAATCATGTCATCTCAAATATTCGCACCAAGTGGGCTCAACTTGCCTTAAACAACATCGACCCGTCAACTACATAAATTTATTATATAAATTAAGAGTCTCTTCTTCTTCTTCTTCTTTTACATAAAGAAATACTTTTAGCATTTATCTCTTCTTCTTCGTTTTGTAACAAATTCAATATATGAAAGTTCATGTTATAAGTCATTAGAGTTTTAATAAATTTAATTTTTGAATGAAACAAATTCTCGATTTTTTTCTTACTCTAATTCAAAGTTTCAAGTTGTTAACAAAAAACCAACAATAAATGAGCCCTTTGCTTGTATTACACAAATAATAATTAGCATAGGGTTCACACTAAACTACATAGAATCTACGTTTTTAACCGGGCAAGGTGTGGGCAGTTGGCTACAAAATCATAAGAAACTAAGCCGAAAAATGCTTGTACAAATCAAATTAATAAAGATGGTGATCTAGCCAGTACTACTATATTGACTTATAGCTAGGCATAAGTGCCTGGATTTTCAACTGCTAGTTTTCAGTTCAGCAACGCAGGAACAAAAAGAGGGCACACCCATATTTTTGTATGCAAAAGCCATAATTGCGCACCATCCATGCTAGTCTTTTGTTTTTTTATAATAAAATATTTAATCTAACTTACATATATCTTAATTAAATCTACAAACTTTTATATATATTTATGTTTATAGAATTTTTTTCATATAAAATTAGAATAAGTCTTGTTCAGATAATTTTAATTTGCATAACTAAGGGTTTCTAAAGAGAAGTTGTCATAGGTTAATAACAATGTGATTTAAAGCATCAATAGCACTCTTTTTTTATTTTTATTTTCACTGACATGAAAGCTAAGAATATCTTATTTGAGTTTAAAAGTTTTTTTAATAATTTATTCAGAGTTTATTTATTAGTATGATTATGGTTTTTTTTCAAATAATTTTTCATATTAAAATATATGTCAATAATATTTTTTTATTTTTTAAAAATTATTTTTGACATTAACACATCAAAACAATCTAAAACATATAAAATATATTAAATTTTAATAAAAAAATTTAAATTTTTAAAAATGTGCATTAACAATCTAAAACATATAAAATATATTAAATTTTAATAAAAAAATTTAATTTTTTTAAAAACACACCTCAATAGCAAGGTGGTACAATAGCAAGGTGGTACATGTGTTTTTTCAAAAATATGTTTATACATTCAATGCTTTTTTCATTTTATGTTTTTAACATCATCATTATAGAATATTTAAGAATATGAAATTAGTTTTTTAATCTAAATATACTCTTAAAAATATTTTTAAATATTCAAACACATTATCAAGAATAATTTAAATACTTAACCTGTACTTCAAAGTTACCTATAATGGAAAACGCAAACACACCTATGTCTGAACCACTATGCCGCAAGATCATATTTGTAAAGCTGAACACGATATAAGGCTCAAGTCTGGAGGATCAATCTATTTTAGCCTTTAAAAAAAAATTAAAAAGATCAAAACGATTAACTTGTATTGTACTACAAAGTTACCCACCCGTGAAAGAAAACGCACACAGATCTATGTCTGAACAGCTATGTTGCGATATCATAGTTGGAAAAATCAAATATGGAGTCAGGCTTGCGTTACACGAAACTTGTACTTCAAATAGTTAACCTTTTAAAAAATTAAAAGTTATAATAATATTATTTTAATTAAAAAATAATTAATAAATTTTAACCCGGACCATACTTATCATGATTTCACCAA
>NW_011500105.1:28763-32910 GCF_000495115.2 Populus euphratica | reverse complement strand
AGTTTATTTATAAAATTATATGATTTTATGAATATAATATATATATTTAATGTGTAAAGTTAAAGTTTAGCTTAACTTATACGGTAAATTTATATGATTTTATAAATTTATTCAAGTTCAGTTTAAATTTAATCTTTAAATATTTATTAATTAATATTTTTAAATTATATATCTAATTGAGTTGAAATTTTATAAAAACTATTATTATTTTTTGGGCCAATCAGAACTTGATAACATATTATTTTAGAAAATTAAAATTATTAAATAAATTTTATCAAATTAGATATTTGTGTACTATTTGATATATATTTAAAGCTTGTTGCAATTTTGATGTTATTAAGTGAGATTGAGAACTGAATATCTTAAGTTTTTCATCATATATATAGTTAAACCTAGTAATTCATCCAAACAAAAAAATCACATGTTCGAAATTAAAATTAAAATATATAAAAAATATACAAAAATTAAAGATTCAGACTATATAAAAAAAATTTAGTATGAAGATTTTATTTGTATTATTTTATTGTATTTACTTATTTATTTATTATTAAATAATTATTTTTAATTTGAGTTTATTCAGTGTATTAGAGATTGCAGGCATTCATTTCAAATAAAATACTTTAATGCTATAATTTAATGTTTAAAGGAAAATTTTGAGATTTTAATTAATTTGTAAATAAATATTATTTAGCTCGTAGTTACTTGTTTTCACATAAAATAATAGTATTGTTTTTCTAATATGTATAAGATTTTCAGTTTACTATTAGGATTTTTTATATTAAAAAGGGTGTTGAAAAAGCTTCCATATTATCTTTTTATGATGAAAAAAATCTAACCCACAAGAATCATGGGTCAATAGAAAGTCAATACACTAATGCACAAGCTATTTCTGGGAAACGAACTAGCTTTAATAGCAATTCAGAGACATGGGCCAACTCTCTCAGAAAAGAACTAATAGGCAGCTTGGAAGATGATCTCACCAACTTACACTTGGAAGATGAAGGCAAAAGATGTATGATAATTCAACTTAATAAATTTAATTTTGAATGAAATTCAAATCCATGATTTATTTACAACTCAAATTCAAAGTTTCAAGTAATTAGAAAAAAAAATCAACCATGGACGCGTTGCATGTATAATACAAATAATTAGTATAGAGTTAGAACTTAAGCATTTTTTATTTTTTTTACCAAGCAGGGTGTGAGTAATTTCGCTAGGAGAAAGTAAGCGAAAAATACACTTAGCACAAGTCAAATTACAGCAATTTGATGAACCAGTATTCTAGTCTTAAAGCTAGCAGAAGTACCTGAGTTTTCTGCAGCAAGCTTTCTTTTTTTATCCTGCGCAGTATTTTTGGCAGCAAGTTTTGAGTTCTGGAACGTAGCTGAGAGCAAAAGGAGGATCACCCATACTTTTATATAAGAAAGCAGTATTCGCCCACCATGCATCCTTAGTCTTGTTCAGGCGATTTTAGTTTGCGTTGTGAGGGAGTTTAAAAAAAAAAGAAATTGTTATGAGCTAACAACGCAATTTGAAGAGCAAAGCAAATTTGGTATCTGAGAATATGTAGCGCAAATTTAAATATCATGAATAGGCGTACTGCATGGTTTGTGAGTGATGAGAATGCTATCAAGTCTTTGTATGGACAGCTGTGCAGCAAGCACCGCCGCCTCCAAGACTTAAAAGTCATCAGTATAATTTATTTATTTTTTGTGATAGGTGAAATAGCGTAATGCATTTATAAATTGTAAATCCGACTCGTTTAGTTTTTTTTTAATCCCAGCAATTGATATATCAAGTTGAGTTAAAAAAATTATAGATATTACAAATATCTACAAGTGGAGTTTATATTATTAATTCTCAATAATAAAACCCTCAATATTAGATATAATTTTCATATATCATCATTAAATTTTATTTTTTTCTCTTTAGCAAAGAGATAAGCTATTATTTGTTACATTAAAAAAATATAATTAAAAGTATACTAACAAGATTTTGAAGCTGAAACATTTCTAATTATATTTTTAGATGTTTCTAAATAAAATAAAAATATATATTCAATCTACAAATTATTATTATTATAATATTATTATTATTATATAAATAAAAATGTATAGGATATACACTACTAGAAATTTGCTTAATAGCAATGGATTTACTGACGAAATATTTATGTCGGTAATTTGAGGTCGAACTTACCGACGAAACTTTTTCTATCTATACTTCAGTTGGTAACTACTGATGGAAAATGTCCATCGATAGTTACTGATTGAATTACGGGCGGAAAGTTCAGAATTAAAAAAAAAAACGATTTGCTAACGTGGAGGTTTTTTAGGGTGATTTTTACCGATAGATTCAAAACAACAGCTCCGTATTATGATGTGACCAGTTCACCATATAAAATATTGATGGAATTATCGAGGGATTTGAAATGTCTAATCCATACGGTGACGTGTTGATTTTTTCATTAGAATATTCGACGGACTCACCAACAGATTATTTCATCTGTGAAACCATTGGAAAAGGTTAATATATGCTCTCTCTAGCGACCCTCTCCTCCTCTATTTCTCCTTTTTCTTCCTAATCTCAACTCTCTCCATCTGCAAACAACCAACCCCCCTCCCCCCAAAAAAAAATCTCCCTCATCTCAGCACAACAAGTTATATTTCTTGAAATTTTGTGGTCACAGCATTCGTATTCTAATTTACTGAAAAAATTTATTCATTTTTATAAGCAATTCTATCTTTTTAAATTTTAACATTTAAATATCAATTTTATTGTTTTCTAGTATATGTATATTATTAATAGATGTACATGTTTTATTGTTATTTCTCAAACAAACTTGTAGTATATGAATGTATAATTTTATACCTGTTATGGCTTGTTTTAGATTTTGTAAGATTGTATTTGTTTGTAAATTGTTAAAACTTTATGGAATTACCGAATTACATGTGTTGTTTTGAAATAATTAATAGCTTGCTTAATGGGTCCATTTTAAGTTTTATCAATGGTATTGCGAAGTGGTAATTTCTATACATTTATATATATTAATTTGTATGGACGTTGATAAATGATATTAAATATTTAATATTTATGAGAAGTTGTGATTGATTTGTTGGATAATCTTGAGGTAAATTAATATTTTTGCAAGTTTATTTACCTAACTTAGTCAATTAACATATGATGTCATCATAATTTTATAGAGGTTCGATAAAATTCATGGATGATCGTTTATGGATGTATCGAGATTCACCCCAAGGATTGTGAAGGATGGATTATTGTAATGGGGTTTAGGATTTTATTAATTTCGCAACATTTATTTCTAAAAATTTTACTAGAGGCAGTATTGGGTGTCCATACAGGAAGTGTCAAAATAAAATATATTTGCATCTAAATGTTATAATGATGCATCTTCTACACAAAGGGTTTATGGATAATTACTAGTGTTGGTATGCATATGGATAAGTATTTGTTAGCAAGAGGAGAATGAGAGAAATGGTGGTTGGGTCAACTTCTAATGCTAGCAATGTGCATGAAACGGCAAATGACAACACTAATCGTTATAGAAATATGGTTATAGATGCAATGAGAATAAATCAAGGTAATGTCAGTTAATGTTCAATCGTAGAAGAAGAACCTAATGCGAATACAACTAGGTTTTTTGATTTGTTGAAAGATTCAAACGAACCATTATGGGATAGTTGTACAAATCATAGTAAATTATCGGCTGCAGCAAAGGTGTTCACCATCAAGTTAGATCACCGATTAAGGAGGTCGGGTATGAAAAAATTATTGAATGAGCGAGAAGCATTTTACTTGAAGGGAACAGGCTAAAAGAGAACTTCTATATTGCGAAGTCCATGATGAAACCCCTCGGTTTAGGATTCCAAAAAATTGACATATTCCCTAACTTTTGCATGTTATACTACCTTGAAAATGCTGAGATGACCGAGTGCATGACATGCAGGCATTCCTATTACAAACCCAGAACTGGTAGGGGAAAGACTCTAGTGGCATATAAAAAACTTAGATACTTCCCAATCACACCTCGACTGCAGAGGCTATTCATGTCACTAAGAACTGCTGAGCACATAACATGGCACCAAGCATATGATGCGGTTGATGGAGTGATGGTGCATCCTTTTGA
>NW_011500105.1:3979-27489 GCF_000495115.2 Populus euphratica | reverse complement strand
CTCTTCAATAACTTATAGTTGATCGAATCCCAGATCTTTCAATTACAAGATGAACAATTTGTCACATGGTTCAGAACACATGTAAGCATTATCACAAACTCATTCTAACTTGCAAAATTACTTTACGTATGTATGTCATTACAAGATTCTTGTTCATTTACTGTTTATTGATGTACGTTACATACAAGGTTTATCAAATGGGAAGGAGTGCACTTAAGTCATTGTCTTCACTAAGCTTAGGGCCTGAAATAAAAGTTAAGTGCTACAACGGGTATTTTGTCAATGGATATCTTTCCCATAATGAAGAATACAGGCATGGAAGAAAGACATATAACAATAGTGTTTGTGTTAAGGGATCCATTAGTAATGAGTTAGAAGTTGATTACTATGGTAGATTAGAAGAGGTCATCGAATTACAATATCATAACGAGCAGAATAAAGTGTTTTTATTCAAATGTTATTGGTATGACATGACTGATAAAGGAATCAGATTTCATCAACATAAACAATGTCTTTGTTTTTGTAAAGCAATGTAACAAGTTTATTACACATATACCTCTTCATGTTGAGGTTGTTCAGGATGAGAAAGAAGACATAAGTGTGTGAGAAGAAGTCTTTCAAGTTAGTGAGTTGGTTGAACCATATTGAGTTGCTCCTTCGATTGAATTGGAAGGAAATTCAAATTTTCATGTTTTTTATGATAGTTTTGTTAATGTTGAAGCAAAGAAGTTGAATGTTGTTTTAAGCTCTAGCGGACAAGCAAATATCGATGAAGATGATGATATCTATATTGAAGATTGAGATGAAGGTGATGACTATTCAATTGATGATGAAGAAGACGAAAATTCTAACTAACTATCAGAATGAAGCCTTGTGTAAAACCCCTTTTTCATGTAATTTAAATTATGGATAATATATTTTGTAACATGAAATATTTATTGTTTAAGCATTATTGTTATTGTTTTGTGCAATGGACAATTTATCATTTATGTTTTTACAAAAAGGTAAATAGACAATACAAATACAATCTTTCTTGTACAATGCCACAATCACCGATATCCATACCAACAGAATAAGGTCAGTTAGCATTTCACAAAGAGTTCAAAAATAATTACTTGGAATGCCACAATCACCAACGACTATATCGACGGATTCACGTCCATTGGCAAGTTGTCGGCGGGTCAATATTACCGATAAATTCATCAATGGATGATGCGAATTCCAAAAGGCAGCGCATTAAATGCATCTCTAACCTCATCAATTTGCCAACGGAATTACCGATGGACCGCAAAAAATATGAAGGGTAATTAAAAATTTTGGTGTGAAATTCAAAAATTACCGATGGATTTTTGACACTTCACTGACAGAATAAAGTAAAATTAATAATTATTTTTTATTTTGTCGATGAATCCGTTAGTAAAATTACGCTATAAATCCAGTGACCGCCTCTTCAGTTCATTTTTTTCCTCTCCTTTCGGTTCTTAATTTCCCATCCCCTCTCTTTGATTTTTTTTCTTGTCATTTTCTTAATATTTCTGGCAAAGGTTACTAGTTGTTTTTTTTAATCTTCATCAATCTAAAAGGTATGTATTTCCTCTATTTCATTTTACTTTAAGGATGTTTTTTTTTATTTTATCTATTTTATTGTTTTTTTGCCTTTTATTTTGGTGTATTATTGTAATATAGATAAAGTCTTGAAATAAACCTAATTATTGAATAATTTGTTGAATTGTAATTGTTAATGTTGAATTTACCTTAGAATTAGTAATTAAATATGTTGGAATAATTAGTAATTTTACTTTATTATTACAAGATTTCTGTTTAATTATTTATATTGATTTTAATTGTTAGTCCAGAGGTTTTTTTTTTAATTTATTGAATATATTTTATTGTTGCATTAGTATAATTATTGAATAATTTGTTGAATTGTAATTGTTAATGTTTAATTTACCTTAGTTTTAGTAATTGAAGATGTTGGAATAATTAGTAATTCTACTCTATTATTGCATGATTTGTGTTTAATTTTTATTTATTTTAATTGTTCTAGAGTTTTTTTTTGAATTTTTTGAATATATTTTATTATTGTATTGGCATAATTATTGATTAATTTGGTGAATTGTAATTGTTAATGTTGAATTTACCTTAGAATTAGTAATTGAATATGTTGGAATAATTAGTATAGATTGGGTCAATTGGTTGATTGGGTCAATTGGTTATGATTATTGTTAATATTTACAGGTTTGTGGATTTAGGTAGTATCCACTATAGTGGAGGTGTTGTCGAATTTTTTTTTAACATTGGAATTTTATTATATAATTATTTGTATAAAATTATATAGAGGCGTAGAATGAAAACCAGAACAGGTCACTTACGTATAGTCGCAGCTAGTTCGTCTAGTAGTGAGGATGATATTTCTTTAGGTGCCTCTCAAGAAGAAGCACCTACACTACCTGCGCTATCAACCAATGCTGCCTCTTCCAGCTCTAGTTCACAATGCACAGGCGGGGTGCCTTCACAGCGGAATCAATTTATTCACAAGTACAAGACACAGTGGAAAGACAACCTTTCAATGTAAGTTTGTTAAGGTCTTAGTTTTTTAAAACAAAAAATTATAACATAATTTGTGAAGTGATCACTATTTCATTAATTTTATTTATTTTCAGGTTCACAAACATTGAGACCGCCTGAGTAATATCATCGGTGTTTAAATCATCAATGGAGATTCCATTGTTTTAATGGAGTCAGATATCCAGACATCTTGAAAGGATGCCTCAAATCAATGTTTGGTTTGAAAAATTTGAGGTTGTATGGAGATTCCATTGTTTTGCTTATTTCTAATAAATTATTAATATAATTATAAATAAATTATTATTTTTATTTAAAATTATTTATTTATACACAAGACAAATTCTGCTAGGACAGTGAACATGACACTATTGTGAGTAGGGTGTGAGAAAATCACATGACAACTAAGTAATATAAAAAACAATACAAGATTTTTTTAGAAAAAAATTTATATTTCAAAATGTAATTTTTCGTATGAAGCACAAAAAAGGGAAAAAAAACTATGAGAGATAGGGATTTTTAAGGCCAGAATGATGTTACGGTTTAGAGGGATTTCAAACCGATACACATCCTAGAAGATATATGGCTGAACTATCTTGAGCACATGATGTCTGAGCGGTTCACACAACACTCACAATCTAGTGCTAGCAACCGGAATCGGCCAATTCATGGCTCGATAACAACACACACCGGCAGCTCCATTCTATTTGCTGCACATGAGAAATAGATGATAAGATTAATTTAAATGAAACATATCATTAAATTAATTTGTTGTTAATAAATCTTTTTTCATTATAGGCCACGTCTCTTGGTTGTGAGCCTAGCCTGATGGAGCTGTTTACAGAGATGCATGTGTGGAATCAATACCTTCAAAAGTGGGAGCAATAGTTCGTTGACAACCGTGCTCAACATTTCATGGTATGTTTGTTCAACCATTTTATTTTGTAAGTTATTATGTTTATTGAATTGAATATGATGATTACATTTTATTTTTTATTTTCAGGAGACCTATAATAATCGGTCAAGGGAGAGATACAGGGACAATCTTTTGACCCATCAGAAATTCGATCCAGATTTGTGGATGAAGGTTGGATCGTTTGGTGGACCCGATAAAAATCAGGTTTACGGGCTCTCCAACACTCCAACTAACAACTTGTTGTCAGCTCGTAGTTTTTTAACCTTTGGGAGCTCCCAATTTAAGGAGTTCGTGGCCTTGCAACAACATACAGCTCAACTCACCAAAAAATACAATCACTTATCAATGGAGTACGCACAACTCAAAGCGGCTCATGCACAATAAAGAGCGAAGTATGCAAAACAAAAGCAGATCATGAACAACTTTCCGAAATGATCATGAACATGGCATCACAGAGTGAAACATGTGCGTCTAATCCTTTTTGGCTGTATAACCACCAGCCTCCTCCTTCTCCTCCTTCTCCTTTAGCACCTTTATATTAATTTGTGATAAATATTATTTACCTTTAAATTTTCATTTAATACTTTTTTTTAAACACATTCAATTTTTAATGAATATTATTTGACTTTATTTTTTTGTTTTTTGATGTTCAATAGAAATTTTATTTGGATAATTGGTTTTTATTACCATTAATTTATATAATTTTATATTATGTATTCTAAATAATTTTTTAAAAACAAATTTTAAAAAAATATTACAAAGGGTTTTACAGATGAAATGAATCCATCAGCTTTTGATAGTAGCTGCCACATTCACCGATGAATTTATGAACGGATATATTCGATCGGTATTTCATACACTCACTGACAGCTTTACCGACGGAATGAATTCATCAGCATTTGACAGTAGTTGTCACAATAACCAATGAATTTACAAATGGATATCTTTGATCGGTATTTCAAACACTCAATAACAAATTTACCGATGGTATATGTCCATCGATAAATCACGCTATCATTGACGGGATAAAATCTGTTGGTATATTTCAAGCGGGAAACTTCTTTTTTGCCATGTAAATTTCATTTGTAAAACCATTAACAAATGGTTTTTTTTTTATGTTTTTGACTGATATAGCGATGGAATGTGGAATTACTGATGAAAGGAAAGTCAACAGATGTATTACGTCAATGATGATACTGGTAAATAAATTACCGATAAACTCGTAATTACACACTGACATAATATTTTTATTAATAAAACTATAAAATATTGTAATGATATAGGTTGGGTTGGGTTGACCCAACTTGTGATATTATTTTTAGGTTTTTTAACCTACTATCAGCTGTAATATTCATATTATTTAACTTTGATGAATTGTGTATTGTAAGATAATATAAATATTATAAATTGATAGGGTTTTTTTTTTTAAGAACTTACTATTAGGTGATGCTTTTACATCATATTCTAAGTGACACGGATCATGAAAAGATTAATACCTATTTAAAGGTTGGTGAAAGAGCTGGAAGATTGGGACATGGGGTTTAAGTTTCGTAAACACTTGTAAAATAAGTTTTCTTGTTACGTTTAAGGACCATAAGATGGTTAATTATCATAAATATAGAATAGAAGCCTATCCCTATTTAACACTCTAATTCTCATGTGTGTGTGTGTTTTTTTAATTTTTTTTCCCTGTATATAAGGAAAGTCCCAGCAATCTTGTTGTATACCAGCAATGTCACAACAAATCATTTTTTTAGATCAAGACATTCGGGAATGATACGAGTGGAAATGATAAAAAAAAAATTTATCTTTCATTATTAAAAAAAAATAAGAGTCGTTATCTAATATTTTAGTTATTTGAAATGCTAATTGATCTTATAGTTCAGGTAAAGAGACTGATTGCATAAAAAAAAATATATTAACACCCTTAATATATCTGACCTGAGATAAACTATATTATTTATTTGTCTAATATAAAGAAAATGTTGTCTTTTTTTACTATTAGTTTATTTAAGGTTTTTCTCAGTAAAAATATATTTATCTTATCATGTTAAAAACTTAACCATTTTACTGCCAAAATAAAAATAAAAATAAAAGAAGTTATCTTTTTATTTAATATCGAGAATAAATTTTATATATAATTTTATAATCCTGCATATTAAAAGGAAACAAAATAAGTTTTTTGTATTTTTTAAAATATAAGCTAAAATCATTTGAAATTTTACAAAGTTGTTGTAAAATCCTTGCAATATTTCTTAAAAGCATGCCAAAGTATTTTAAATTTTTTCTAAAAAAATATGCTCAAACAATTTTAGAATTTTTGGTTATATACAATTAAAACATTCAGGTTAATAAAAAAAATTATCTTTTCATATTTTTTTATTATTTATTTAACTCAAAATAAAAGGTAATAAAAAGAAAAACACCACACACACGTATTCTACTTTTATTATATTTTACTTACACACCTACAAAATATACACGTTTATAGAACAGTACAAACTCAAAATTTTAAAATAAATTCAAACACTCTAAAAATTTAAAATTTGCAAAAAATTTCCTTTCAAGGGTCAGGGAATGTGTTGGAGAGAATGTGAGAAAGTCAGAAATCATATTAGAAGCTTTCGGGAATGATGAAATAGTGGTGGTGCGTGTATGCACGTGCTACCGCCACTGGTGACGCATGCACTCATATGCCATTGGTGAAGCAGAAAATGAGTGCATCTAGTATATCACCTCTTCCTCTTTGTATCTGTACTGGCAGTCACATACACCATCACCTGCAAAGCAAGGAAAACACAAACGGTTGCTTTTCCTTTTGTTACCTATATTTATGATACAAAGTGAGGATGACAATGGATTATTTTGAGAATGTTTTAATAGATATTATGCACAAACAGATGGTTTCTAAGTCATGGATGACAATGAATAATTGATCGCAACGTTTAAGGCTCTTTTTTTTTTCTCTTAGTCAAATTTATTATGAAGATATTGAGAAATGAGGGAGGTAAACAAACAAAAAACACAGCCAGTCAAGGGATTACCCTCAATCAACTCCAACCCAGCAAGCACGTCTTAATATAATCCAAAAGGAAGGTAGCGTAAAGCTCCTCTAATAAGGACAGATGGTTTCTCCACAAAAAAAACATGACGTTGTTTGTGAAATGTTATTTGTGGAATATGCTAGGATACTGGCATGTAAATATAATAAAATAAAAAAATAAGAAATAAAATAAAATAAAAAATAAAATACACAAGAATTTACATAGTTTATCCAATTAAGATCATGTTCGTAGACAAGTATAGAAAAATTTTACTAAGTAATGTGAAAATTATAACCTCTTTTAAATAATAGAAGAACAACTAAGAATCTTTCTATTACTAAGAGAAGCACATCAATTACTCTATCACAAATACCTCATAATTTTGTGGGATTACTTTCTCTTCACTTTCCTTTTCTTCTCTCTATCTTGGTGTGCATAATAAACTTGGAGGCATTGCTTATTTATAGATAAGAATGAAGAGACAAAGACCATAAATCATAGCAACAGTTATACCACAAATTATGACAACAACTTATCTTCACCTATAATCCACCAATTATGTTAACAATTCACTTCTAATTATATCAACAACTCTATTTATTTTTATTTTCTATCAATTAATTAAATAGTGGCTCTACAAAATAGTGGTGGCACGTGCATTTACACACCAACACCACTAGCAGCACATGACATTGTTAATGAAGCAGAAAATACATGGATTCACCTTTCATCTTTGCATTTATACTGGTGATGACATACACCATCACCTAAAGTTAAGAAAAACACACGAACATATGCTTTTACTTTTGATACCTATATTTACCTATATTTATGACACAAATTCCATGACAATGGATTATTTTGAAAATATTTTAATAGATATTATGCACAACATGGATAATTAATTATAATGTTTAAGGTTTTTATTTTTGGGGATCAAATTTATTATGAAGATATTAAGAAATGCGAGAGGTAAACAAACAAAAAACACAGCCAGTCAAGGGATTACCATTAATCAACTAAAACCCAACAAGCACGTCTTAGCAAATTTTCCTCGCATCGAACTTTATTGTGGAAAATTTTCCAGAGCAGAAAGTCTTTGTCTGGCCAAAAGGAAGGTAGCGTGAAGCTCCTCTAACAAGGACAGATGGTTTCTCAACCAAAAAACCATAATCCCGCGTTTGGGCTTCCTTTGAATGTTGACGCGTGCAATGACCGGAATCATAAGGAGAAAAAAAATTAAAAACATTTAGGAATAGGATGATAATCTATTTGTAAAATTAGATTTGCAGGTTTTTTCTACTTATTTTTTATATAAGAAATTTTTAAGTATAATTTAAATAAATATGTAAGTATATTAAATAAATTGAGAGTTATCTATACAAATAAATTAATAAAAAGTCATAAACAATAACTATAAATAAAACTAAAAGAATTAAAAGACATAAATAAATCAAGATATTTGATCTTATAATATTTTTTTAATTAACATGATGTCTAGGTCATCTTGCGCACACCTCGATTAATTCCACAGGTTCTAAAATTAACAACCATATAAACCTCTAATAACCCTAAAGCTTATGAAACTCGACCTTCAAGATATTGATCTCGCAATATTTTATAGTTACCCGTTGTGCTTACTAAATTTCTTTATTAAAAATAATGTTGTATTGAATGAAACGATAAAAAAATAGATACATGTATGAAATTGATTAAATAAAAAAACAAATAATATGCAAGGTTGTATATGTTATAAATATTATCTAAAAATAAATATTTTTTATTTTTAAAAATAAGTTTCACTAATATAAAACATAAATGAATCAAAACAATATCTTCAAAAACTAAATTCATATAAAATAATTTAAAAAAACCTCTATCAAAAAAAGTAAAATAAGCAAAATAAAAAATCATAAAGATTGAAACATAAATTAAAAAATAATTTAAAACAAGACATTAAAAGAAGGTATCAATTAAAATAAAAACTAAAATAAGACTACAAAAATAAGAAAAAGGAAAAGATAAGTGAGGTGCCACAGACACATTGCAAAAAAATGACTTAGCTTATACGCCCAACAGAGTTTAATAAATTATTTTATTTTACTTAAATAATAAAAAAAATAATGATATTAAATGAACAAAAAATTTAGAAAAACAATTACAATAACATGGTAAAAAAATCTTTGAAAGTATAAAATTAAATAAAAATAATTGGTTTAAAATAACATAATAAACATGTAATCTAGGTAATATAAGTAAATAAATTCAAATTAATCAGGAAAACCATGATTCAATATTTTTTCATGATTCAGGGTAAAGATGTGCTTTCAGTGTATTTCAAATAGAAAAAGAAAAACATAAACACCCTGTTATCAACTTTAATATTTAATATTTAATATTTTTTATTTTAAGAATAGTTTAGTAATTTTATTATTTTAAAAATTTAAAAAGAATGTATATATCCTTAAAAAATTCTTTATTATCCAATAAATCATTAAAAAAATAGAATTATCTCTAACAAGGAGGCATCCTTTTTTTTTAAGGTGTAAAAATAATAATTTTATTGTAGCAATAAATAGTTTTTTTTTCTAGGTATATAATTTTTTTGCTATGTCTTTTAGAGTTTTTATTAATTTTAATTTTTTAATATATTAAAGTCATAAAATTAAAAATGGAACAACAAATAATTCAAAATGATGTGACTTGAAACATAGTCAATTCATTACTTTTGAGACATATTAGATACTTCTCATACTTTACTCAAACTTCTCATACTTGCAAGATACTATTATATATGCATCCGATACTTGTAGATATTTCTGTGACATAAGTTCAGCTATTTTTACAGTCGAGAGAGAGACTATATCTATATATTAACATTAAATTAAAATTGCGTACGTGTCTATAATATTAAGAAAAATCAAAATTATGATTTGAAACATTCATATTTAATTAGTAATTTTGTTATTTATTAGTATTATTTGACTGATTTCCTTTCCATTTTTTTAGAAATGTTTAATAGTTATCTATTTTTAAATGTTAAGATGTATAAAATTTCAAAATTTTATTTTAATAGCATATATATCCATAAGGTATCTTATCCTAATATTTTAATAAATCGACACAGCAACGTATTCATATGTGTATTTGATATATTTTTTTTAACCTAGAATTTCCTATTTAAATATAATATTTTTTATTTGATGAACTGAAAAATAATTTTTCATCTTTTTAGATTTTTGAGTTTTACAAACATATTTTAAATATTTTAATTTTCCTTACAAATTTTTTATTGTTTTTCAAATGAAAAAAATAAATAAAATGATAAATTAAACAATCCTTTTTTATATATATAATATCACTAAAAATATTTAAAAAAAATTATCGACACAAGTTAACTCAAGATTTTGACCAATCACACCTAATAAGTTCCTTTTAATTTTTATTAAATCAAGTTGAAGAATGACCAAAATAATACAAGGATCTCAATTTTAAAAATTAACAAAGAAAGTGCTGAAGAGAAGTTTTTGCTGTTGCGCTGAATATGGATCGGTACGAAGTAGCCCAGAGAATTTAAACCAGAGTTCTCTGTACCAAAGGAGGGAAGAGATGATCATCGAGTCAGATTTACCTTGCTACCCATCATTTTCACCATGGGAAAAGATTATATTACTTTCATTTGCTGTCATTTCTTCTGCTGTTATTGTCCTTTTCTTTGGAGCAAGTAAATATTCTCTCTCTTTTAATTAATGGGTTTTTTACCCATTAATTAAGATCAAATTTTCTTTCTAAATGTATGTTCCGCATTGATCTAATGTGTTTAGAAAGATTTTATAATTTTTTTTTGGATGTTAGCTGCTAAGAAATCAAGAAAAAAAAATCATCCTCCCTTAACCCTTAGCCACCAAGACACATTTTAGAGTTAAAAACAATGTAGAATCTTTTTTTTTTTAATTTACGATGATGTCCGGGCTAGCTTGCGTATACCACGATAAAGCCCCAGAACCCATTGAATACCCTGCAAATTCAGTAAAAATATAAAGTACCGCGAGGATGACAGGCGTGCACGTCAGGGTTCGAATCCAGATGCAGTGAAAGGAGACAAACCTCTTCTGTCACTAAACCAAATCTTGGAATGCAATGTTGAATCTTTTTCATCACACTCAGTGTGGACCAATAGGTTCCATATCAATACCCTCCGAGACGGTGTATAGATTTCTTCCCAATTATCTAAGAACATCGGATCTCGCGAAGATAAGAAAAAAAGGCAACCTCCATTCTTTCTCTCCTTTTGTGGTGACCCTCCACTGATGATTGATGTGCCATGAAGCTGAGATTCATGTATTTTCTGATCTTACTAGCAACCATATTTGTGACCTTAATTACAAGTGAAGATCCATAATGTACAATAATTAAGATTTTTTCCATCAATATTGTCCAAAGCTCGAATGTTGACTGGGGTTGATGCCAAGGGAAAAGCAAACGATTGAATATCAGAAGCCAGATATTTGGAGGAAAGGTTGCTTGAGCTTGCTTGAACATTTGATTTTGACTTTATCGTGCCCTAACTTCTCAAGCCAGATGTAATTAACCATTTAGCATTTAGCATTTGCCTTTGAAGATACTCTTAACGGAGTGTAGGGTCATTGCTTGCATCGGTTATTTACGCATTGACTATTTTTATTTTTTTTGAAGGTAACCCTTTTACATCAAAGATTACAGCCAATCCCTTCATTTTCTCCCCCTTTCTAACTGGATCATTCATTGACCAGATGCACGTTCTAATGAAGTGGGAAGATAGTGTGAAGATCCTCTAATAAGGACAGATGGTTTCTCCACCAAAAAACATAATCCCGCGTTTGGGCTCCCTTTGAATGTTGACGCGTGCAATGACCAGAATCATAAGGAGAAAAAAAAGATTAAAAACATTCAGAAAGAGGATGAATGGACCCCTGCTCTACCGCAGGACATATATTTTTTTCAACTAGGAAAATTAAATTTACAGGTTTTTCTAAATGTTTTTTACATAAAAAATTCTAAATATAAATTAAAAGGATTTTGTAAGAATCTAATTAAATAAATTATGAGTTATCTATATAAATAAATAAATAATCATAACCGATAACTAAAAACAAAATTGAAAGTATTAAAAGACATGAGTAAATTAAAATATTTAATCTCATAGTATTTAAAAGTTACCCATTTTGTTTATTAAAATTAATTTTATATTCAATGAAACGAGAAAAGAAATAGATACACACATGAAATTTATTGAATAAAAAATATTATGCAAGGGTGCATATTATAAATATTATTTAAAAATAAATATTTAAAAAAATAAGTTTCACCAATATAAGACAAAAAAATAATAAATGAATCAAAACAATATCTTTAAAAATTAAACACATATAAAATAACTTTACAAAAACCTCTATCCAAAAAAAAAACTAAATAAGCAAAATAAAAAAATCATAAAGGAGAGATATTGATTGAAATGTAAATTAAAAAATAATTGTAAAAAAAGACAGTAAAAGAAGTCATCAATTAAAAACAAATCAGAGTAAAAAAAAAGAAAAAAGAAAAGGGATAATTGAGGTGCCAAGAGCACATTTCAAAGAAATAATAAAAAAAATTACTTGAGTTATAGTCCCAACCGAGTTTAATAAGTTGTTTTTATATTACTTAAGTTATAAAAAAATAAAAAATAAATACAAAGCCAATCTTTTCTTCAAAAACAAATATCGAATGATGAAATTAGAAAAGAAAATAAGTGTTAAAGAACCCTCTCACCTAAAAGCTTAAGTTATTAGGTGATATCTCGGGATATAATTTATATTATTCTCTAATACATCTCCTCAAGTGAAAGTTCTTTTCAGGTTTGAAATTTGCACACACCTACATTACCTTATGCTTAATTTTTATCAAATAAATAGGGATAGTAAAATTTAAACTTGTGACCGTTTAGTCATCAAGGTTCTGATACCATGTCAAAAAATCATCTCACCTAAAAACTTAAGCTATTAGGTGAGATCCCAAACTATGATTTATATTATTCTCTAACAATAAACCAAAAACAATACTGACCTATGTTAATTTTTCAAGCCTGTGATCCGAGTCTATAAAATGGAATCACCATTCATGAGTTATATATATATATATTAAATTAAAATTGCTTATGTCTATAATATTAAGAAAAATCAAAATGGTGATTTGAAACATTATTATTTAATTAGTAATTTTGTTATCTATTGATATTATTTGATTGATTTCCTATATGAAATGTTTAACATTTATTATTTTTAAATGTTAAGATGTATAAAATTTTAAAATTTTATTTTAATAGCGTGTATCCATATCAATAAATTGACATATCAATGTATTCACATGCACGTTTGATGTACATATATTTTTTTTCAACCCAGAATTTTCTATTTAAATATAATATTTTTTTATCTGATGAACTGAAAAACAATTTTCATCTTTTTAGATTTCTGAGTTTTACAAACACATTTTAAAGATTTTAATTTTCCTTACAATTTTTTTTATTGTTTTTCAAATGAAAAAAAATAAATAAAATGATAAATTAAACAATACTTTTTTATATATAATATCACTAAAAATATTTTTTTTTAAATATCAACATCAATTAACTTAAAATTAACTTAAGATTTTGATCAAATTATATCTAGTAAACAAAGTAAACTCGTGAAACTTAATTTAAACTAAGAATCAAATCATATCAAGTTTAAATCTCCTCTAGTTTTTATTAAATTCAATTTAAACTAGGAATCAAATCATATCAATTTAATAATCACAGAAAAATGACGAATGTAATTCAAGGGATCTTAATTTTAAAAATTAAAAAAGAAAGTGATAAAGAAATTTTTGTTGCTGTTGTGCTGAATATGGATCAGTACGAAGTAGCTATATAAATATAATTTTGGTTTGAATTTTTGACATATGAAGGGAGTGTTGTGCCCATGCAACGAGGCAAATTCCAATTTATTGTTCACTGTAGTTCATTTTATACTAAAAGTGTTTTAAAAAAAGATTAATTTTTATTTATTTTAAATTAATTTTTTGTTATTTTTATATCATTTTAATTTATTAATGTTAAAAATAAAAAAAATATTATTTTAATACATTTCTAAATAAAAAACATTTTAAAAAATAACTTCTTTAATATTTTTAAACACCACTTAAATTACATATTTGATTTTTATTTAGTTTAAAGGCCTAATTAAGATTGTGATAATGGTTGTGGTTATTTTTTATTTTAGAATATTTTAAAATAATATATTTTTATTTTATATTTTAAAATAATATATTTTTATTTTTAAAAAAATTATTTTTAAGATAAGCATGTCAAAAAAATTTCAAAAAATAAAAAATAAAAAAATTTAAAATTTAAAATAAGAAGGTTTTAACCGCCTTTTCAAATAAATACTAAACCAAAAATATATTTACTAAAGAACTGAAATGATCGTCAAGTCAGGTTTATCTTTCTACCCAGTATTTTTTACCATGGGAGAAGATTATGTTACTTTCATTTGCTGTCATTTCTTCTGCTGTTATTGTCCTTTTCTTTGGAGCAAGCAAATATTCTCACTCTTTTAATTAAAGGGTGTTTTTTTTTTTCGATCTGAAAACATGTTTTAAAAATATTTAAAAATATAAAAAAATTAAAAAAATATTATTTTAATATATTTTTAAATAAAAAGAATTGTACACCACAATATCAAATTAGCACTAAATATCAAAATTTCTTAGTGCTATTATTTATTTTTTAAAATAGATTTATGTATATGCTAATTAGCTTCAATCGAATACTTTATCTATTTAGTCACCACATATTTTTTTTTACCATGAATAGATTATTTGTTTTCTATTTCAAAAGAATTTTTTAAAATTTTTATTTAAAATTAATTTTTTATGCTTTCAAATTATTTTGATTTGTTATATCAAAAATAATTTTTATAAAATAAAAAAATATTATTTTAATATATTTATAAATAAAAATCACTTTAAAAATATCAACTTTTACCCTTCTAAACACCAGAAGTCACCACATTTATTGTTCATTTTTCACATTACTTTTACCGATACTCGGCGTCTCTATGTGACATTTTTCACCAAAAGATAAAAGGATATGCAAATTGAGATATGGATTGGCTTTGGAGATTGGGTTTACTGTCTAATACAGTTAAGCCAGTTCTATTTATCACGACAAAATTGTTTATTGTAATAGTTGATATTAAAGTAGTTGTTATTTTTTAAAATATTTTTTTATTTAATAATATATTTTTAAAAAAGTTTATTTTTAATATTATTATATCAAAATAATTTAAAAAAATTAATTTAAAGAAAAGAAATTAAAAAAATTAAAAAAAAACTTTTAAAAGCAAAAATAAATAAACTTTTAATGCTAGGAAAACCTTTGTACTTTCAAACTTTGTACTGTTTCATCGGTAAAAGATATTTTTGGATTAGCTTTACGTCAACATTAGATCATGTTCCACATTGATGTAATGTGTTTAGAAAAAAATTATAAGTTTTTCTGATGTTAACCCTTAAGAAATCCACCTCCTTTAACCCTTAACCACCAAGACACATTTTAGAGTTTAGGGCAATGTTGAATCTTTTCAATCAGACTCAAGGTAGACAATAGGCTCCATATCAAATACCATTCGAGTGTCCAAAGAAAGCTGCCTTGCGCACAGAGAAGAGAGAGAGAGCAGAAAGACCCAGAAAAAGACTTTCAAGTTTGCATTTGCTAGGAGTGATACTTCTTGACATGATTTCCCTCTTCAATGCCTGGTATTGAAAGGACTAAAGAAGGGAAATACCAGGAGCATTAGCCTGTTTTCCCTGGACCGATCACAGAACTTGGCGCACCATGCCATTTAGTCCCTTGATTTTAGGAATGTTAACTGCTTTGAGAGATATATCAATAGAATAAAAAAAAAATACAACTAAAAACAGTAGCATAATATTCAGTTTCACAGCAATCACCTTTCCTCCTTCCTCGAGGACTTTGTGAAGCCGGTGAACTTGTTTAACATTTTCATTCATTTCATTTCCAAATTAAACCATTTAGCTTCTTCCCACTCTACAAGAAAATATATCATCCTGTCCCTTACCATAGTTTGAAAGAAAAAGAGAGCTCTGTGATGGAAGGGCAGAATAGGTGACGAAAGACTCGATCAGTTTAGTTCCTTATATGACCACTTATTGGCAATTATGCTTTAGAAGGATGACTGGAGGATATTCAGAAGGTTTTAATATGTCAGAAGTTATGGAATGTAGAAGTAAAAGGCCATTTTTTTTAAGGTACTCTCAGACCAACACCAAATTCAGAGAATCAGATGATGTTGCTTCAATCAGCGGATACACCAATAAACCCAAGAAAAAAGAGTCCAAATAAGGAGATAAGCAAGCCCAATTATTCGTTTTACTTTAAGCAAACAACAACAACTACGAAGAATACGATAGACAAATAATACAACCAGTCATGTACCAAGAAACTAATGACTCAGAAGCAGTTAGTCCAAAGAAAAATACCCTCAGCATTACGAACGATGTCAAGTCCCGTGTAATGAAATTCTCTATTCTTTGATCGCAACCACAAAACCAATCGATGCAAAATGAGATAAAAAAATCATATCCCAGATAGAAGCTCGACCATTAAACACCAAGTCATTTCTCGCTAGCCATATACCCCAAGCTATACCATAAGAGAGATTGATCCAAAACTTCCTTTGGAATTTTCCTTTGGCAAGAGAAGGCCATTGAAAAATTAACTGGTATAGCAACTGCGATATAATCCATTTGACACCCTATCAAGATAGGAAACGAGATCAAATTTTCCAATTGTGAACACATCAGACCAGAAAATGATCTAAAGATTCTAGGTGGATTTTGATGGATAACTTCTTGTTAATCATCTATTTTCTCCGTTACTCTTCACTTTAAGGATGAACAGCTAAGCTGCCCATCTATATTATCTTATGTGTTTTAATTAATTTCTTATACAAGTATGGATCTTTCCTATAACATGTCTTTTCTTTCTTCTAATCCAAACTTCATAACTCATAAATAATATTCACCTGGTTAAATTCATAATTAAGTCTTGTCTTTTATTAATTTAGGTCCAAACTTATTTTAATATGGAAACATATATTAAGTTCAGCATACTAGTTCAACGTTTTTTATCTTTTAATTTAAATTATTTCTCTAACTAATTTATTCGTATATAAGAGCTCTTTGATTCTTTACGTGTCCCAGCAAATTCAATCGCTACTTTGTAAAGCCACCACTATATATAGTTTATAACTAGTTATATATCCCAGCACGTGATGCCGCGAGTTAATTTTTTTATATAAAAAATATTAAAAAAATTAAGTTCTAAAAGTGTTTGGATTTCTCATAAAGCTATATCCAAGAATTTTGAATTTGACTATAATACCTGAATCAAAAATAATATTTATAATAACATTAAACTTGAATGATCTAAGTTTATATGTGTCTGGCTGTAATACCAAACCCAATAATCTTGGATGTGGGTCTAGTTGTAAGGTTGTGTCGTAAAAGTATAATAATTAAATAGATTAATTAAAAAAACCAAAGAAAAAAAACATATATAAAGAAAAACATTAATGAAGAAAAAAAATCTGAATTAACTGGGTTAATCCATCAAACCTGAGATCCGTGTTATGAAAGTATAATAATTAAATAGAAAAAAATTAATATCAAAAAATTAAATAAAAAAAAGTTAATTATCTTTATTTTTTTATGTCTTTCACCATGGACTGCATACAATATTAAAAGATGAAATCTGAAGAATAAAACTAATGATGAAAAAGAAAAACAATCTGAATCAACTGGGTTAACCTGTCAAATCTAAGATCCGTATCATAAAAGTTTGATAATTAAACAAAAAAAAATTAATATTAAAAAACTCAATTAAAAGAATAATTACAAAACATAAAAAGAAGAAAAAAAAGAAACAAAGGCTTACGCCACGGGTTTTTTTTCTTACATAAAAAATATAAGAAAAGGCTAAGATCAAGGAGTATTATGTCTTTTTGCAAAAATATACTCAAGAATCTTTGGTCTAGTTGCAATGCTTGATCCAAGAGTAATATTTAAAATATTAATAATAATATTAAACTTACATGACTCAAGTTTAAGTGAGTCTAGTTGCAACACTGGACCCAAGAGCCTTAGATATGAGTCTAGTTGTAAAGTCGTGTCATAAAAGTGTGATAATTAATAGATTAATTAAAAAGAAAAAAATAAAGAAAAAAACCAACAGGAAGACAAAAAACTAATAAAGAAAAAAAAATCCGAATTAACTGGATTAACCTTTCAAATCAGGTTAACCAGTCAAACCTTAGATTCACGTCATGAAAATTTGATAGAAAAATAATGACGGGTTAACCCTTAATTAACTAGGTTAACCTGTCAAGCTCGGGATACATGTTAAGAAAGTCTGATAATTAAATAGAAAGAAATTTAACATTAACAAACTAAAATAAATGAAAAAAATTAATTAAAAAGAAAAAAAATAAAATTCCGGATTAACTCGTCAAACCAGGTTAATTGATCAAACTCGGGATCCAAGTTATAAAAGTCTGATAATTAAATAAAAGTTTTTTTACCATTAACAAACTAAATTAAACAAAAAAAATTCATTAAAAGAAAAAAACACAAAGAAAAAAACCATAAAATCATAAAAAATAAATTAAAAACAAATATATATGTTATAATATAATAATAATAATAATAATAATAATAATAATAATAATAATGGGGAAATAAGGGGGAAAGTAAAAGGTGGGGGGAATAGAAAAATAATAGGGAAAGTAGGGAAAGTTAAAAGGCATGGAAAAGCAGTATTACTTAATGTTTTCTTAGTAATGTGAAACCTTGTTTTCCTTTCTAATTAAAAAAGATAAAAAAGAAGAAAATGTGGCAGAGAAGCCACCACGTGCATACAAAGAACAAGAAAGAACTGCCCTCAAGACCCACAATTAAGCAAAGAACCCTAAATACCCTCCCGAAAGCATCCAGCACCCCTCACAAACCAAGGGCAAATCAGTTATTTAACAATTAAATTTATTGCAAAATCTGAATCCACGTGTGAAAGCCTAAGAGCATCTACATGGAGAAGCTAAATGAGTAGTTAAAAATAAAAAATTAATATTTTAATTTTTTTTATTGTTTTCTATATTTTAAAACAAGAGTCAAATAAAATACTAAAATATTTTTTTATATATAAATACTATTTTTATATATTTTTTAAAAGAGTCAAAATTAACAATGTGAGGCCAACAAAAAATAAGCCAATTAAATCTAGCTATTTGAAAAGAAAAAAATAACATTAAAATTATTTAGAAAAATAAAAAAACTTATTTATTTTACTCTAATAAAATTAGATTTTCCAAATATTTTTTTTCACTTAAAATATACATAGTAAAAAAAACTATATTTATACTATTTAAAATACTATTTTATCAATTTACCTCTTAAAAATAACTTCCATTGCAGATGCTCAAACACGCCAAAAGCCCGGTGCCTGATCTCATATACTGCATTAGCTTTCTACCAACCAAAACAAACGGCAGAACAGCCATTCAACTATTGAAATCCACAATTAAAAGTTCTCATGCGCTACAGTACATGACTAATCTCTTTTAGTACACAGGAAACAATAAAAAAAAAATTATAAGCAACAAAAATTTATGTTGAATATGATCACTATCAAAAACCTTAATTTATAGTTTTATTATTAAATATTTTTAAAAAAATTACAACTTAAATAGATTTAAAAGTTGATCCAAACCTACTAAGAAATCTAAAAATAGTAAAAGTCATGAAGAAATTAGAAAACTCAAAAATAAAAAGTAAAAATAACAAACTAGCCCAAATAACATCTTTTTATTTTAAATTTAGAGGGTATTTGTTTGCACAGAAAGTAGTTTCTTGAAAATTACTTTCTAAACTTTCATGTGTTTATTTGTTATTAGAAAAATTAGCCAATAAAAAACACTTTTTAATTAAAAAAATTGGTTAAGTTTCTATAAAAAAAAAATTTTATTTTAGATGGAAATACTTTCTAAAAATTATAAAAAAATTAGAAATATCATATTATTTTTTGAATAAATCAAATTTCATCATCAAATTTTTTATTACTATATATTTTGTTTTGCATCTTTTGTTTTTTAATTTCATGTTGTAGAATTTGATTTTTATATTAATTTTGGTTCTTTTTTTTGTGATTGTTATTTACTTTTCTCTTATCATTTTTTTTAATTAAAATTTTTTATCTATCAAATTTGATTCTCATTCTTTTGATTGTTACTCATTTATTTGAAATAATTAATAAAATTATTATTATTATTATTATTATTATTATTTTAATTTTATCATCTTTTAATTTTTTTATCTGTTAGATTGGATCTCTATTATTTTGATTGTTATTTATTTTATTTGAGATAATTTATGAAATTAATTTTTTTTCATTTTCATTCTCATTCAACTTTTTAATTTGTAAGATTTATTTCTTGTTATTTTAATAAACTTGAAAAAAAAAGATAAAATATTAATAAGTTATTTTCCAAATCATTTTTCATGATATAACCAATACTGTAAAGTATTTTTCAATTTATTTTTCATGATATTATTAAATAAAAAAATTCACTTTTTAAAAATTAACTTTAAAAAAACTACTTTTTACAAAAAAAAAAATATTATTTTCTAACAAACAAATAAAATTTTAAGATTATTTAGACCGTAATTATTTACAACTAGCCACGGTTCCTATAAAACTAGGCCTTGAAAACCTCTTTCAGAGCTTAATTGTTTACAATCAGCCACCCTTCCCGTAAACCCAAGTCCTGGAAACCTCATGATAAAATGTAAACCTCTATGGCTATAAACCTCTATTCTGCGAGGACGTAGCCATGAAAACCTATATGGCTTGCATGGGTTCATGATCGTGACCCAAAACTTGATGGAAGATGAATATTTAAATATAGAATCACTAAATAAAACCTCATATCTCGATGGTGTAAAAATAAGGAAAATCAATCACACAAATTTCAACCAATAGGCAAACACATGTGCTGTCATAAACGGTCACCACATTCGGGGCTTTCCTGTTACAACAAGATATATATATATACACACAAAATTACTTAAATAAGGGGAAAATTCAAACTCATTTTTTTCTATTTATACAAAATAAACTACCATTTTATTCATCAAAATAAATTTATATGTTGGAAAAAAATATCCTTTTTTATTTCGCTAAGCTTGCACAACAAACACACATTCACATACAAACTACCATTTTTCCAATTCATCGGAGAGTATTGATTTCCACCTTCGCTAACAGGGGGTTTAGAACTATCATGTTCATTTTTCTTTACAACTTCTTCTCTCCCTCTTTATATGTACTAGGATAATCTATGTGGGCTGTCATGATGAAGGAGGAGGTTGTTTAACGAGTCGAGTTGTGTTTGTTGTGGGGTTTATTTAAGTATGGATCAGGTTTGTGAGTGGAGAAGGTTATGATTGTGGTACTGTGATGGTGGTTTATTTCAGAGTGGATCGGGTCTGATGATGATCACTAATTGCGGATTTAGAGGGAAGAAAAGGATGGTCATCAATGGGCTGGTATGGGTTGTGGTGGTGGATTTGTCAGCTAGGAGTAGTTTGATGGTTATGTGGCATTGTTTTCTTCAGTCTTTCTGCTTGTGAGGCAGAATACGTGGCAACGATTTTTTATATTTGTGTGTAGTTAAAGAGAATTTTAGAGATAATGGACATGTGTCAAGACAAAAGCATAAAGATTTTTGTTGATAATAAGTCTACAATTATTTTAGAAAAAAACCCACTTTTTATTAAGAGAAATGAGCATGTAAACAGCGGATATCACTTCGTTAGAGACTGCATAAGAAAAAAAGAGGTGTGACTAAGTTATGTGAAGTTCATTAAATCAAGTTGCAAATATTCTTACAAAGGTTTCGAAATGTGAAGATTTTTTCAAATTAAGAGCTTTTCTAGGACTTATCTAGAGATAGGTTTAAGGAAGGATGTCGAGGGTAAATTTATACTATAATAATGTTTTATGCATATATAAATTCAGTTCAAGCCGTAGAGGTTTTAACAACAAACAAACCGTTATTGTTTATTAACTACCTAAGATTTGGAGCCATATCTGTGCCAAGCACCAAGCTAATTTTGACGGAATCGCGCATGCTCATTTCAGCTGACATCTCCATGGCCAGACATTCCTTTAGCTCTCCCAAGATATCACTCATGTCTGGCCTTTGTGTTGAAGTCGGGGGCACGCAGGACAGTACTATCTCCAGAGCTTTCCAAGCACAATTAGTGTTGAATTCACCTTTCAGCTTTGGATCGATAATGCTCTGGATATCCCCTCTTTCAACTAGAGGACTCACCCATTGAAGTATGTGAGTGTGGCCGTTATGGCCCCTTATTAAAGGCGGTTGACCAGTTAATAGCTCACACAGAAGAATACCGAAGCTGTAAACATCACTTTTCTTATTAAAGTTTCCTGATGCTCGAAATCTGCATACAGAATATAATGATAATTATTCTAGGAGAACAAACACTGTGAGAGAAGATTAACATTAAGTTTGAATACGTACTCAGGATCAATGTATCCGGGCGTGCCTGCAGGATCAGTTATGACATGCGAGTCTCCTTCGGTTGCGAAGGCTTTGGACAGCCCGAAATCAGCAATCTTGGCTTGAAGGTTTTCAGTTAATAAGATGTTGGATGATTTCAAATCTCTATGGACTATTGGCGGCCTGCAACCATTATGCAGATATTCCAAACCTGCGAGTTCGATAATGCCAGTTAATCCAACAAAGTTTGCAGAACAACAATGAAGAAAAAATGACTCAGGCACTAGAGTCAGACCTTGTGCTGCGTCTACTGCAATTTGCAGCCTTGCCCTCCAATTCAACATATTTGTGCTATTTTCTGCAGCCACAAAAACACATTAATATCATAAATCAAACAATAAACTTTGCAATGTGATGAATACAACAGGAATTATGTTTCATTACACATATAAGTTCATCAATAGTATTAGATGATTACAAACAAACAATCATTTCAACCTAAAAATTTAAATTTTTGAGTGGGATTCTAAGATATGATTTAAATTATTCTTTAACATATTCTACTTACACATATCTATATTATCTTATTCTTAATTTTTATCAAATGAAATAAGGGTGGTAAGATTTGAACTCGTGACCACTTCGTTATCAAGATTCTGATATCATGTCAAACAATTATTTCAACCTAAAAATTTAAATTACTAGGTAATATCTCAATATATGATTCATATTATACTCTAACAATAATAAATTCATATAAATCTTAGTGAGAGTTCTATCTATAAACTAGTTAGTGTCCCAAAAAAATTGAAGAATTCTATATTTCAGAGAGTAATTCTATAAATACCTAAAAATTGATCCTTCAAGTTCCCATTTGCCATGTATTCATAAACAAGTGCCATATTTTCTTGCTCATTACAATAACCAACGAGGGACACCAAGTTTCTGTGATGAACAATAATCAATAGTTTGACCTGCATTTGAAAACACTACTCTGTCATAGCTGAAAGAAAATATTTGGTGCACCTCTCTTGTCCTCTATAGGAAAGGAGAAAGCTAACTAAATTGTTACCTCCGCTAGAAATTCTTTATAACCTTGCCTTGAGGATTGAGATAACAACTTGACAGCAACTTGACGACCATCTTGCAAGTTTCCAAGATATACTTTTCCAAATCCTCCTTCTCCAATAATGGTTTGGAAATTATTGGTAATGCTAACTATTTCAGTGTATGTAAATTGTTGATTCTTTGATTTCAGTGAGGATAAGCCCACCGAGGAAGATAATGACACATTCAATCTCCCTGCAAAGGAAAATTTCATTTTTTTTT
>NW_011500105.1:0-2086 GCF_000495115.2 Populus euphratica | reverse complement strand
CCGTTTGTATGGTGGCTATCAAACAATTATCATTTGTATGATTTTATAAGATTCCAATTGAATTTTCAGATTATATGCCAATTGGTTTGATACATAGTCTTTATAAAGTTCTTGCAAAGATTCTTTCCAATAGACTCAAACATGTTAGCCAGGATCTTATTAGTGAGAATCAAACTGCCTTTATCATTGAACGTTAGATTGTTGATGGTTTTATGATAGCCAATAAAATGGTTCATGATTTGCCAAGCTCGAGGGGGCAAGGTATGATCTTCAAAGTGGATTTACATAAAGCTTTTCATTCTGTATCGTGGAATTCTTTTCATTCTGTATTGTGGAATTATCTTGATGAGATTATGGGATATATGGGTTTGGGAGCTAAATGGAGAAGTTTAATATATGAATGTCTCTCTACTTCTCAATTATGAGTTCTTATTAACGGGTCTCCTGCTAGAGAGTTCAAGGTCACGCGTGGAATTCGTCAAGGTGATTCGTTATCTCCATTCTTGTTGAACATTGCAGTAGAAGGATTAGCAATCTTGTTTCACTGTGCATCAAAGGTCGATTTATTCAAAGGGCTACAATTGAGATGTGGAGAGTTTTTTACTCGCTAGCAATATGCGATGACACCTTGGTGTTCTTATCAGCCAGTCTGCAATCTTTATTCACGGTAAAGTAAATCCTCTGATGGTATGAATTATGTTCTGGTCTCAAAATAAATTTCCAGAAGATTCAGTTGTTGGAATTAATCGTGTTGAAAGCTATTGTTTAGCTCTGGCAAATACTGCTTTTTGTTGACAAGAATCTTTACCTTTAGTTTACCTTTGCATGTTTTTGGGGGCTAATCCTAATAGAATATCTACCTAGAAACCTGTTATGACAAAATTTCGCAATAGGCTATCATCATGGAAAAGACAGTCACTTAGTTTTGATGGGAGAATCTGTTTGATTAAAAATATGCTTAATTCCTTACCAAATTATTTCACGTCTATAATCTTGATGCCAAAAGGGGTTTACAATATTTTAAACTCTATTCAAAGGACATTCCTATGGGCAGGTGTCACTAAACAACGAGCAACATACAAAGTGCAATGGAAGGTAGTTATCAGAGAATGAGAGGGGAGGTTTGAGAATAGGCTCACTTTTGGGAAAGATCAAAGCCATACTTTTTCAAATCGTTGTGGAGGCTAAGCTCAATATCTAGAGGTAAATGGCAGAAGGTGGTGTGCAAAAAATATAGACCGATCTTCAAAAATGGTCTTCTTATTTCTAGCAAGGGATTATCTTGTCTCTGGCAACATATTGTTTCTCTCTCTCAGCCGGGTTCAACCACTTCTGAAGCTCTACATGAGTGTACTAGTTATCCAATGGGTAAGGGCCTGCCATTTATGTTTCCAAGATTATATAAGGTTTCAAGTGCACCAACAACAACAATTTCAAAAATGAAATCGTGGGTGAATGGTAGTTATGTGTGGAATGCCAATTGGAGGAGAACTCCAAGAATATTTGAAATTGAGCAGGAAATATCTTTGCATCGGGTTCTTCTAGAGGTAAAGCTTCGTAATACTAAATCGGATTTGAAGGTATGGAATTTATGCACGGATGGAAAATTTACAATGCAATCTTGTACCACTTTAATTGATAGCATCGAGTGTAGTGGATCAAGCCCCTTTCAAACACAAGTTTGGAAATTCATGGCTCCTCCAAAGATTCAAAATTTTATTTGGTTAGCCATTCAAAATAAACTGTGTACAAGATCTTTCTTATATAGCTGTCTTCTTTTATCATAGGATCGGTTCTTTTGTCCATTCTATACAAATGTAATAGAGACTTCAGATCATGTGTTGATTCACTACCTATTTGTATGGAAATTATGGACCGTACTCTTTGTTAGGAAATTGCCATTTTGTGGCAAAACCCCACCACTTTGTGGAAGCATCATTAGTGCCACAATTGGTGGTATATTTTGTGGCTTTCTTGTCCACTCCACTTGACAAGAAATGTGCCGGAGAAGCTACCTTTAATGCCTATAAAAAAAACATAATTGCAAAGAGCAAAATGAGAGAGAGTGTGTGTGGTGAGTGTATGT
>NW_011502057.1:2426-26800 GCF_000495115.2 Populus euphratica | reverse complement strand
AGATAATGTTTTTGCTATTTTTTTTCTAAGTGTGCATTTGAATTCTCATCTTCCAGATAGTTCATTATTTAGCCCTATGTGCTTTGCATAGTTCTTTTTGCATTATGTTTTTCTTCTAAATATGTCTTTGAGCCCTCATCTTGTTTATAATGTGTTGTTTAATCCTATTTATTTTACATAGAGCTTTTGATACTATTTTATTTTGAGCATGCCTTTAAGCCTTCACTCTCTAAGTAATGCACTGTTTAGCCCCTTATCTCTTTTAGATAATGCTTTTAGCACTATTTTCTTTTAAGTGTGCTTTTGATCCATTACCTTTTAGATATTGAGTTGTTTAACCCCTATATTTTTTTAGATAGTGCTTTTAGCACTATTTTTTTGGACGTGTTTTTCAGCCTTTACCTTCTAGATAGTGTTTTGTCTATCTCTATCTCTTTTACATAGTGCTGTTAACATTATTTTCTTCTTAATACATCTATGAGCCCTCACCCCCAAGTAATGTGTTGTTTAGCCCTTATCTTTTTTAGATAATGCTTTTGACACTATTGTCTTCTGATTGTATCTTTGAACCCTTACCCTCATATTTCTTCTTGAATATCCCATCATTTTGAGAAGGATTAACAACTTCTTGATTTAGCAAATTCACATTCTTTTATCTTTTCTTCTTGAATATCCCATCATTTTGAGAAGGATTAACAACTTCTTGATTTAGCAAATTCACATTCTTTTATCTTTTCTTCTTGAATATCCCATCATTTTGAGAAGGATTAACAACTTCTTGATTTAGCAAATTCACATTCTTTTATCTTTTCTTCTTGAATATCCCATCATTTTGAGAAGGATTAACAACTTCTTGATTTAGCAAATTCACATCCTTTTATTTTTTCTTCTTTATAAGCTTATTACCTAACGTTTCTTACAAAACTTTCTATTGTAAGTATTGTAAAGAAAGAACAATTATCAGAACCCAATTTTAGGTTCTTTTAAAATTTTCTTTTTAAAAAAAAGTAAAAAGTGACTTGGTTGATAAGATCAAGCTAAAAAGAGATTCAAATACATAAATGAGGAGGAAAAACCTAAAAAATTTAAGACTGCAAAACCTAAAAATCCTTAGCCAAACCATTAACTAGTCAAGAAAAACAATAAGAAAACCTTTGATAGGCCACCATTACAAGTTTAAAGCTAGTTCAAAAATCTCTAGCCAAGAAGCAATTTTGTTGAACAAGATATATTCCAACTTTGATAAATGGAGGTAGTGCAATGAGTGCTCTCGCTTTCTATATTTTTTTTTTTAAAAAAATTATCGCTCAAAATATTTGTTAGGTATTCTTTGAAGTTAAAAAAACTGTATATGTGGATATATGGATTAATGTTAAAGCTGGTGATAGGTGGTGATGGTGGAGTGATATAGTGGTGATGGTAATATTAATAAATATTATGAGTTGAAGTACTTTTAATCTCAAGATAAGAATTAGTAAAATTTTCTCCTAATCAAAACTATTTAAAGATTGATTGGGAAAATATCTTTCGTATTTTTTACTATTTTTTACACATTAAAAAATAAAAATAAAAAAGTTATAGTCATTAGGGCTCTGTTTGTTTGCAGGAAAGTTGTTTCCTTTTGGAAAGTGAATTCTGGAGAAAGTGAATTCCGGAGAAAATGAATTCCTGAAAAGTAAAGTATTTTTCGATGTTTGGTAGTGTTATGGAAAATGAACTAGAAAACACTTTCCAGTATTTGGTTATGTTATGGAAAATGAACTGAAAAATAATTTAATAATATTTTATTTTTCTCAAGTTTATTAAAATAATAAGGAATAAATCTTAAAAATTAAAAAGTTGAATAATAATGAAATTGAAAAAAATAATTTCATAAATTATCTCAAATAAAATAAATAATAATCAAAATTATAAAGATCAAATCTAAATAAAAAAGATGAAGAAATTAAAATAATAATAATTAACATTTCATAAAGTATTTCAAATAAAATAAATAACAATCAAAAGAATGAGGACCAAATTTGATAGAAAAATTTTTTAATAAAAAAATAATAAGAGAAAAACAAATAACAATTATGAAAATGAGGACCAAAGTAAATATAAAAATTAAATTTTAAGAAATAAAATTAAAAAAATAAATATTCAAAACAAAATATATATAGCAATCAAAAATTTGAGGATCAAATTTGATATAATTAGCAAATAATGACATTTCTAAACTTGTCACAACTTTCAGAAAGTGTTTTCCTCCCAAATTTTTCAGGAAAACACTTTCTTGAAAATCAAGCTAAATTTTTTTTTGACTAGAAAGTGTTTTCCATTTACCAACTTTCCTAACAGCAAACAAACATAAGAAAGTTTGGAAAGTGATTTCCTAGAAATCACTTTCTGAAAAACAAACACAAGAAAGTTTGGAAAGTGTTTTCCTGAAAATCACTTTTCTGAAAACCAAGTTAATTTTTTTTTGACTAAAAAATATTTTTGTTGATCAGAAAGTGCTTTCTGTTGACCAGAAAGTGTCTTTCATTGACCGGAAAGTATTTTTCGTTGACTGAAAAGTGTTTTTTGTTGACTGAAAAATATTTTCTGTTGACCAATATTTCTAATAATAAACAAATATAGAAAAGTTTGAAAACTATTTTTTAAAAAATTATTTTTTAAAAAATAAATATGTCCTAGATTAAAAAAGAGTCAAGCAGCGTAGCGTATGCAGGTGACCGTCTGGTCCCTAAATGAATTTTATTTTCAAAATTCAAGATCCAACGATAATTCAACGATAAAAAAAAAAACCCGACTTTTGAACTCCGTGTAACCATTCTAACTTGACGGATTTGCCGGTTCTTGATGATAATTAGACTCTTTGTCGCATGCAGCGGATCTTTTACACCCCTACTGCTAGAGGCTGTTGAGAAAGTACGTCCTGTTTTGACCATCAATGGGATTTCATTCTTCCAATCTAGAATAGAGCTAGTTTTCCAGTTTAGGAGTTCTGTCCCAGGTTGCCTAGCTAGCTTTCGTCTTCCTTTCCCTTGTCCTCTACTGGAAAAGTGTGATTTTGGATCCTGATTATGGAGACATCCATCCTAGCCAACACCCCGAGTATATTTGTTTAATTAATTATTATTAGTGGAGTAGCATTATATATAGATTGATGGGAAGTCATCATTTTGGCTGTGATCAAAGTACTTGTTGGACTTCTGGTGTGATTAAATTAAGTAATCTGCAACAAAATGATCACAAGCAGGTCCTTCTGATTTGGTAGTGATTTTTTTTTTTGTTGTGTGTGATCCCGTAACATGTGATGGTAGGACTATCACATTAATTTCTGTTTTTTGATATTCAAATTAAATAGTTTAGGTACTGTAACGGTAGAATTGAAAAATAAAAGAGAGGAGAAGAAAATCGAGAGAGAAAAAGAGAAGAAGAGGTAACAGAGCAGCCTGTGTTCTTTCTTCGATTTCTAGCTCGTTCACCGTTGAATCGGGTTGAGACTTTGACAGCAGCTTCTAGATACGTTACTCTTCATTCTGGACGGTTGAATCGAATATTGGTGGTATGGAAGCTGACCGTTTTGATAGAAAACAGAGCTATCAGTATTGTGAGTTTTTCTCAAATAATTCTCCTTTAATCTTGTTGTAATCCGAGAATAAATTGTTCTTAATGATATATATATTGTATCCCTTAGTTGAATCTAAGGAAGAATGATTGTGAACTCATTATTTGTTGATAGTGGAAGTTTTTAGGTGAACTATGGTCCCATGGTTTTTCCCACATCGGGTTTTCTACGTTAAAATCTTAGTGTTAATTTTGTAATTATTTGTATTATATTTGGTTATTATTTGATTCTGTTTTACTATATAAAAAAAAATTAAAACTTATAAATTATAAATTATATTCTATTGAAATGATCTGGGTAAAATTAATATCCAATTATTTCTAGTTTTTCCCAACACTCCTGCATTTTCTTTGAAAGAATTTGGAATGCATCTTTTGCCCCTTTCTCAGAGCTGGGTGCTCCTCTCTTTTTTAATTTTTACTTTGTAATGATTGACCTTGTCTTTATATGAATAAAGAAAAAGAAAAAGGGTAAGGGAAAGGCTTGCTCATCTTCTCGAGACACACCTGGCTCTTAAGGAGAAAAAAATGATACATGTCCTTTTACGTGCACGACAAGTCTTCGAAATATTTTTTAGCTCCATTTCGAAACGTGGACTAAGACTTCGGAGGGGCTAATGATTGGTGTATGCAGAATCGTACTTCAACCTCCTGGAAACAGACTTTTCTCAAGACGAGAATAAAATTTTGTTCATTTTTTCCAGCCCGGAAGCATAGCACTTCTCTTTCAACAATTCAGGGTACTTGGAAATCTCTTATATATCCAGAGATATTTTCTCAGTTTTCTCATTGGAAAGTACGTAGTGGCTTCATTTCTTACAATATTTTATGGAATTAAATAGTTGGTGGAACAACGACTGCATTGTTTGTTTGTTGCTAGTTTTCATAAAATACAATTTGGGAGATCATAGGCGCGTTGGCATCAAAACAGCGATGAATGTTCGCAAATGCATTTTATATTCATAGTTTGTTGCAATTGGTCCAGATGCAGGCTAACGATTGGTGCCATTTTTTCCCATCAATTGAGGTCAATCTTCACCATTCCACCTTCGAGTGCAAGATTTGTATGCTTCTTCATTAACTCTTTACAGCTCCAGCTCCTTGCAGCACAACCTCTGCCACTTTCTTGTTCTTGTTAGCTATTTCTTGCCAACCAATTGTAAAGGCATTTATAGCGAATCTTTCCTTGCTAATCAAACAAAAAATACGAAAAAGAAAAAAAAACAATTATAGTTGGGGTTTTCATCTCCCAATCAACCAGTAAATCAAATGACAGAAGCTATTTTGTTCAGTATTACTGACAGAATCTTGGGAAAACTAGGGAACCTGGCCCTGCAAGAGATAGGACTGATATGGGGTGTTAAGGACGAGCTTGAAAAACTAAGGAATACTGCTTCCGTTATCAAAGCAATATTTCTTGATGCAGAAGAGCAGCAAACAAAAAGCCATGAGGTTAGAGATTGGCTCCGAAAGCTTAAAGATGCAATTTATGATGCAGATGATTTGCTGGATGATTTCTCCACGGAAATGTTGCAACAGCAGCTGATGATGCAGGATAAGAAGGCGATAGAGGTATGTGCTTTCTTTTCGAAGATAAAAAAGACTGCATATGGTTTTAGCATGTCTTCTAAGATTAAGGCAATTAGGGAGAGACTGAATGACATAGCTTCAGACAGAAGCAAATTCCATTTGACAGACCACCCCAGACACATGCGTAGTGTTAGTGCAGAGAGGGAGCAGACTCATTCTTTTGTTTGCGTTGAAGAAGTTGTGGGGAGAGAGGATGATAAATTGGCCATTGTAGAATTGTTGTTGCACTCTAACGCTGAGGAGAATGTTTCTGTTATACCAATAGTTGGCATTGGGGGGCTAGGAAAGACTACTCTTGTGCAGCTCGTTTACAATTCTGAGAAAATACGAAGGCATTTTGAGCTAAGAATTTGGGTGTGTGTTTCTGATGTTTTTGATGTGAAGTTAATAGTTCAAAAAATTGTAGAATCTGCAACTAATACTAAGTGTGATGGCCTTGAAATGGATTCCTTGTTAACTCGTCTTGGAAAAGAAATAGATGGCAAGAAATTTTTGCTTATTTTGGATGATGTATGGAATGATAACCGTGAGAGATGGCTAAAACTGAGGGATCTGTTAATGGGTGGCGCAAGGGGGAGTAAGGTTGTGGTGACGACACGCACTCAGTTGATCGCTACAATTACTGGCACAGCTAAACCATACTTCCTCAGAAGTCTTTCTGAAGATGAGTCGTGGTCTTTGTTTGAGAAATTAGCTTTTAAACAAGGGAAAGAATTTGAGAATACAAGACTTGTAGCAATCGGAAAGGAGGTTGTTAAAAAATGTGCGGGAGTTCCCCTGGCCATCAGGACTATGGGAAGCCTTCTTTATTGCAAGGATACTGAAACTGAGTGGCTCTCTTTTAAAGACAGAGATCTTTCCATGATACCTCAAAATGAGAATGACATATTACCGATATTGAAGTTGAGCTATGAGCTACTTCCGCCATGCTTGAAGAATTGCTTTGCTTACTGTTCCTTGTTCCCAAAGGGCTACGAAATGAATAAGCAAACACTGATAAAACTCTGGATGGCACAAGGTTTTCTGCAGCCAGCCGATGGAATGCAACATCTTGAGGAAGTAGGTCATCAGTGTTTCATGGATTTAGCTCGGCGATCCTTCTTCCAAGATTTAGAGTATGGTGAATGGGGTGATGTGGTGAGTTGCAGAATGCACGATCTGATGCATGACCTTGCCCTATTAGTTGGTGGAAGTGAGAGCTCTGCAGTCGATTCTAATGCAGAAAATATATGTGAAGGAATTCGTCATGTATCCCTTGACTTTAAATTAGATTCATCGCAGAAAATCCCCCCCTCTTTGTTCAAAGCAAACAAAATTCGGACATTGGTGCTACCTGTGCAACCAGTATATCGTAAAATACTGAACCAGGCTCCCCATGATACAATTATTTCCAGTTTCAGGTGCTTGCGTGCATTAGATTTCCATAACACAGGGGTTGACATTGTGCCTAGTTCAATCAGTAAGTTGAAGCATTTGCGGTATCTTGATCTCTCTAAGAATGAAGATCTAAAAAGACTCCCCCGTTGCATTACCAAACTGAAGAATTTGCAGACACTCAAACTCTCTTCCTGCAAAAGGTTAGAAGCATTGCCAAGACATATCAGTAAAATGATCAGTCTTAGGCATCTTGAGATTGACCATTGTACTGGTTTGACGCACATGCCAAATGGTCTGGGGCAACTAACTGCTCTTCAGACATTATCACAATTTGTAGCTGGCAAGTATGGCACCTCCCCTGATCTCAGTGCACGCCTGCGGGAATTAAATGGCCTAAACGACCTACGAGGAGAGTTAAAAATTTCAAAGCTGGAAAAATTGAAGGTTTCTGCAACGGAATCAAGGGAAGCGAATTTGAAGGGAAAAGAGAACTTAGAGGTCTTGAGATTAGAATGGAACAGAGGAGTTGATGACGACAGAGTTATTGATGAAGATGAAGTGCTGCTAGAAAGCTTTCAGCCACATTCTAATCTTAAGGAGTTTCACATTTACGGGTATAGAGCTGGAAAGTTTCCAAGTTGGATGATGCTTAACTTGTCTTTATTGCTCCCGAATCTTCAGGAGATCATCATATGGAGGTGTTACAGATGCTTAGAACTCCCGATGTTTAGTCAGCTACCTATGCTCAAGGTTCTGAAACTTGAAGAGGTTACGGCTTTGGAGTACATCGAGAATAGCAGCAATGGGTCTTCTTCATTGTTTTCAGTCAGGGGCAATCTGTCCATGAGAGGAAAAAGAGAAGAAAAATCGGCATTGTTCTTCCCAAGCCTACAGGAACTTCGACTCTTTGACTTGCGTGATTTTAAGGGATGGTGGAGGGAAGAAGTTTCTGTGGTTAACAATGATGAAGCAACAGTAGAAATGACAGCAGAAACAGAAGGAATATCTCTTCCATCAGTAGCAGCCTGTGAGGAGAAGCAACAGCCACTACAGCAGCAGCTAGTTCTGCCGTCATTTCCTTGCCTTTCAAAATTAACCATTGGCCACTGTCCAAATCTATCAAACTTGCCATTGCATCCATTTCTTAATGAAGTGGAGTTCAAGGATGTAAATGCTGGGCTGGTGCAGTGGTCAATGGTGGGTCTTGCTTCAATAGAAGGGAGTTCGGCATCAGGAAGAAACACTTCACTTCCTTCCTTCCCCTCCACTCCAGAACTGAAGCATTTGTGTATTGACAGCGTCATGGATCTTGTTTCAATGTCAGAGCTGGGACTCCAAAACTTCACTTACCTTGAGCATCTAACCATAGAGAACTGTCCAAATCTGTCATCTCTGCCAGAGGAAAGTTTAGGGGGTTTAAGGTCACTCCGATCTCTCTCCATTAGTGGCTGTGGAAGCCTAACGTCACTGTCCCCGGGATTGCAATATCTCACATCCCTCGAAGAGCTTGAAATCAAAGAGTGCAGAGCACTTGATATGTCAGATTGCGATGAAGAGAACAGCTTGCAATTTCGAGGACTGAAGAGCCTTCGGAGACTGAAAATCGGATATATGCCACAATTAGAATCTATACCGGATGGAATTCATGAAGTTACATCGTTGCAAGATTTAAAGATTGAAGGCTGCGTTGGCTTGAAGACTTTGCCAGAGTGGATTCATGAACTCAAATTACTTCAAAGGCTTGACATTTCTGATTGTCCCGAGCTCACTTCTCTACCACAGGGTTGCATGAAAGCATTGCAAATTTTGGAAATCTACAACTGTCCCAAGTTGCTGAGAGTATGTGAAACGAGAACAAGCATGGACTGGTCTTTTATTACCCACATCCCTCATGTCTATATTGACCGGAAAAAGATCACGATACATGCTGCTGATATCTCAAGCTAGTAAGGGTTGCTGTTTCATTTTGCAGGCCTGCTCGTCTTCTTTATCATTAATTCTTTATAAACTGCCCTAGCTATCCCTTACTTTGTTGGTTGTTGTTCAAGATACAACAGTTTGGCGTATTCTTAAGCTTTAGTCACTCGATTAGTTGTACTAGATCTGAGTGCAGATGAGCCTTTTACTTAAAGGTCCTGAAAGTACTTGACACTGTTCATGCCACGCTTGCTGATTATTTGTTCCTGCTGCTAAGAAATTAACCTTTACTTAGAATTTGAAGTTATCATCCATGGAAAGAAGTATTTTAAGTTATCATGAAAGCCTTTTGGGGTTGCTTGCAACGTCCTATTTAAAAATTCAGAGTCAAATATGGATCACCTACGGAATTAGAAGTTTTTTAATCTATCACAGAGTTTTTTTTTTTAATTCATTTATGTTTATTCCTTAATTAAATTGAGCCAAGTCAATTTACATACCTACGAGGTCTTGGGACAGGTCATCTCCTTAGCTGTGTCCAGCAACCATGTTTCAGAAACGAAAAGGAATAAAGAAAAGCTGAGGCACAATGAGGTCAAATTTCGCTTTACAACTATCCTTGAAAAGCTCCTTACACATTTCTTACAGATGAAAAGGCGCAATAATCGAGTGGGTTGTCTATGTTAGCCCAACAGGCAACTGGGGAGAAGTTCCATGAAATTGTTGCCTTTTCTGACCAGAGGTGATTCTTTACTGTTCGTTTTGGGTTATTTTAGATTGTTTTTTTTTTAATTTTTTTAATTTGATTAGGTTTATTTTTAACTAAATTAGTTCGATTCAGGTTTTTTGGTTCTAAATTTATAGAACCAAAACCAAAATAAATATTTTTTTAAAATATTATAATAAATTTAATCAAGTATTTTTTATAATTTAATTGGTTTTCTTGCTCATCCCTCATCCTCACTCCAGAGGCTCCCGATTGAAATAGCAGAAGCAAGGGACGACGTGCTACGAAGTATCTCCTATGAAGATGCTCCTTAAGGTCTAACCCTGATGTTCTTAGCAGTCAGAATGTCCAAAAGGAACCGAAACCACATTAAAATTAAGCATTAAAATTTATTAATCACAGGTATTTGTAAGATTTATAGCATGCCATCAGCACAGTCTGTGAAATCATCATCCTCGTAAGATGCTTTCAATTTCTTGACCGAATGCAGTAGCTAAAAAGCAAGGGATATAGAGGCTCTGCTACATGCCCAAAAACGATGTAAAGGTTCAATTGTTAAGCAAAACGGCAATCACTTTGATGGCTTAAACGATCTTGCTATGGTTTTGTCAGCAGCTTGAGATCCCAAATATGACAATCAATTACAAATGGATCTGTAGATGAGGTCCTTCGTCATGGTTTCTCACAAAAAAAAAAAAAAATCCCAGCAAAACTTGAATGAACACCAAAGAATAACCATGCTTCATCAATAAACTTCTGCTCATCACCATTAAAGGTGAAAACCTTTCTTCTTTTGCCTCTCTATGGGGCCAAAAATTTAAGTTGCATATAGTAAATTTTACAATGTCTGAATAATTCAAGCAATTTATACACCAAGTTTGTTTGTATTTGCCAGTTCTTTCAGAAGATGTAATTCCTTTAAGATCATCAAGGAAGAACGGCTAAAGATAAGAGGAAATTAGAGGAAGGAAACGTTGTTCATCCACGTGCAATGAATGTCAATGTTCTTGTCCCTTCTTCTTGCTTGGAGGGTTCGTACTTAAAATCACAGTTGAGTGCTCACAGCTAAAGCAAAAATATCTGCAGCAGTACTGTAGCAAATACACGAGAAACAGGTTTATGCTCTACTTCAATTATTAATTCCATTTGGGGTCACATCCACCTTTTTTATTCTTTGATTTTTCTTAGGATAGGTTTTTGTTCTGTCTGATTGTCTATGATCTTAATCTCTTCCATCAAAATTCCAACATTTTAATCAGATTAAATTGAAAATCTCACTAAAGTTGATCGTGGCGGGATCGAGGCGCCATGGACATGTAATATAAGACCTTCCCATCAAGATAGATCAGAAACTTTTAGATAATGAAAATCTAATCTGTTATAAAGTATACTAAGAGTTTCGGTCAATGGGATTTGATCTCAAACTTATTTTTATTCTAATTTACATCTTAAACTTTATTTTTTATCGGCAATATCATCCTTCCGTTAGTGAATGTAGGAGATTTACATTTAAGAAAAAAAAAAAACTGGTAAGAAATTCTTGTGTAAATCATATGATTCACTAAAATAAAATCAAAGAATCCCCTTCTCATCAGCACGAACTTGACAAGAATATCAAGTATCGCCACCTAGTTGAAAACAATGCCAGCCACCTAACACAAAACCACAAATAATTTTGATGATTGAGCAGACATTATGCTATTGATCACTTGATGATATTCTTATCAATATGTTTTTTGTTCTTTGTTTTTTCCTTTTAAAGGGGTGAAACTACGTTAATTAAAAATAAGATTTCAAGAGAAGACAAAAAGTAGCTTCGTGAATTAACAGGAGTCTACTTGTAAAGTTTGACAAGCTCAACAATCATGGCTAAGGCCGAAGAATTAAAGAAGAAGATAAAAACAAACAAAGAAGCAGCTAGAATGTACAGAGAAAAAGGGTAAAGAGGAGCAATAACGGAAAGAGATAAATAGCAGACAAGCTTGTGAATAAAATTTTGTATATGAGATAAGCATTGTTTCAGGCAACTAGATATCCTTTTTATATTGTTATAAAGTTGGAGTTTCACATAAACTTCTAATATTGTTTATAGCCAGAAAAAAAGTTTATATTATGAATTTTAATAGAATTTACATTTCTAATAGCGCATCTCCTTTGGAGACAATCTCATGTCTCCCAACTAATTTTTAATAATTTTTAATATATTATGCTAAAGATTTTTATTTGGAATAAAACTTGGTTTTTTAGTCATTCATGTTAATTTTTATCTTTATAATAAATTATTTTTTTCTAGTTGATTATGAGTTTTACTTTTACCGGTTGATTGTCTTCTATCTTTTCTAATCAACTTAAACTTTTTTTCAGCCTAATTCATTTTACTTTTTCTTGTTTGGTAGTAAACAACTATTATTCTTATTTGATTAATATATAAATTTGAATTTTTGCATAAACAATGCCCTTTATATATTTTTTTTTAATTTAAGATAAATGAAAGAATATTGACTTGCCCTGTTATTAAATCTATCAACAAAATGACCATTGATAATGTGATAAATTAAACACTATTTTTTTTTTAAATATCAACCATGATTAGCTTTGTAACTTGTTAACCAACTAAGCAATTTCAAAATAAAATGTTGTTTGGTTTAGAAGCAATACTTAAAGTGGTTAGCTCTTACCTTTTCTTGTTTAGCTTATGTTTAAATAATTTATATAGATTTTCTTTTTATTTTCATGATGACCTTTCTAAATATTTTCTTAGAAACTTGCCTCTTGAGTTGTTTATGTTTTAAAACGACTATAGATAAATATGGTAGTATTTGAATTTAAATTTTTTTTAGTTTTTTTGCCAAGGTTGTTTATTATAGAACAAGTCTATCGTAAGTTGAAATCGACCATTGTGCATTGTTATTTACCTATTTTTGTGTTGGATTATGTTTGATCTTATTTTCTATTGATCATGTGTGTAGTTGGTCATCAATACCATATATTAGTAATTTAATAGGTGCCTTTTATTTTGCTTTTTGACATAAAGGACTTTTTTTTTCCTCTTCATAGATATATGTTTGGTATGGTGTATTGTTTAGTATCATCTTTTTTCATCAATATATTCAGTTGACATATCCTTCTAAACCATGACTTGGTTAATCGATCTTTTTTCAATGTTTTTTTTGTAGGTTTTAAAGATATTGATGTTTCGTAACCAAACCATAATCCTCATCACTAGATTTGAGTCATTTATGTTATGGCTAATGGTTATGCCACTCAATATCAATAAGTCTTTCTAACCTCTGTTGCTAAATTATAACTTGTTCAGTTTCCCTCATAAATCTTCTTTTTTAGAAAGGATGGTATGATAAGTAGAACACCTATAAACCTCACAATAAGGCATTTCCTAAACTTTTTATGGCAATTTCTTGGCTTTTTCATGATTGATATATTTTTTTTCAATAACAGCACCCATGACTAATTATATCCTTTATCACGGGCCAATCAAGACTTATCCTTTTTGCTTAAGGATAGATACAATCACTATCATATTAGAAAATGGGTCAATATCCACCTTCATCTTCTTTGGTGTCATGTCTCTATGAGTTATGCTATTTATAATATTTCTTCCCTTTGATTTGATCTAAAGTGAGGATTGTATGATTTATAAGAACCTTTATTTGTTCCTATGCATCAATTAGTTAAAAACCTTTTTAATTATTTTGATGTCAAAATAATATTTTGGCTAAGTTAGCCAATGTTACTTATGGTTTTGTTTTATAGAAGTTCTTATAAAATTGGCTCTCCATCTCTTTCTAACTACTAATGGAATTGGATGGTAGCATAAAAAACCAATAAAATACAATCATAGTAAGCAATTAACTGGACAACTTGAGTTGTATAAGGAAATTATTTTCACATCATCACATTGATTAGTAAATTTAGCTATGTGTTCTCTTGTTAACTAGTTATTATCTCTAGAAAATTGTTTGAAGTCAGCTATCTTGATGCCTACAGGAATTGGATGTAATATTTTAAAATTATAGATGATAATATGTAAACCCAGTTGTATGTCTAATTTTTAACCCCATCTTTTTTAAATATTGAGTCAACTCAACCATATCATTTTTTTTTCTTGTTAATCAATAAAAAGTGTTTATGGTACATAAGGATTAAGGTTTTCTTGTTAAAATTAGCCTAAAAAATAATCATTATGATCTATCAAACACCAATTTATTGATCAATCATTGACTTCTCAAAAAATATACTATATATTCTTCATTCCTTCCTTCCAATAAAGAGAAACTATAATTAGAAACTGAATTCCAAATAGAGATAGATAATGACACGACAAAAGATTGATGTCTTCTTCCAAGTGCAAGAGTGTCAAAGTAATAAATAACCCGGCAAAACCGGGGTCGAACCACAAGAAGGTTAATTGTATAAATTATAAATAACAATAACACAACAATAACAATAACAACAACAACAACAACAACAACAACAACAACAACAACAATAATAATAATAATAATAATAATAATAATAATAATAGAAGAAGAAGAAGAAGATGAAAGATCAGTGTAAGGATTGAACAATAATAACAACAAATGTCTAGGTTAGAGGATCCATTAATGGTATGTCAAACAAGTATAGTATAAACTCTTATTATTCAATTGGAAATCACACACAAAGAAGGTTCCAATCAGATTATAAATTGTTAACATGATTACATTAGTTATCTTATTCAATTAATGCTAATACTTGTAAATCTCGTTAGGCATTCATGATTATAACTTGTGTTAACAACAAATCAAGTTTCTTTCATAGCTCAGGTGATGGTTATACCATACAGTATAAGCTATGAAAGTACCAAGTATTTGTTGTATTAAGTGTTGTACAACATAAATCTAGATTAGTCATTTAACAAGCAAAGTATTAAAGAGTGAACAAGATAACAAATACAAAACATGTTAGTATCAAACATTAAAGTCCATATTAAGTTTACACTATACTTTTTCTTACACTTTTAGTGTAACCTTTTCACCTTAACATAATAAACTTAGCTAAACATAATGAAAGAAAGAAAAATAAATAAACAAAATAGAACATAAATAAGATAAAAGTTAACTAAATAAAGAAAAAGAATTGAAAGGCATAAACAAGATATTAATAAAAATAAAACGTAAGCATTACAAAAATACAAATAGAGAAAGAAAAGGCATGATCTTGATCTAGAGATCAAGATGTCTAAATACATGGCAAATGCCTCCTTTTATAGGCCAAAATTGAAAACTATTGATTTCATAACTAATTGATGAGTGGGTGGCCAACTCTTGACTTGGTGACAATCCTTATCTTTTCTTGTTTGCCCAAAATATCATTGATAACGTCAGAATTGGAACCACCTAAAACATAAAAGTTGTAGGAAATTATCTTAGCTTTCCAGAAAAAAAAATGGAGGTCATTTGGACTTCTAGAACTCCAGATATGGGCCAAACACTAAATAGTATTTGGGTTGCAGGACAGATTCAGACTTCTTTATTGTTGCTATAATTTGGACTTGAAAGTGATGTTTTTAAATCTTGGGCTCCATATGAAAGTTGTAGGTCTATCTCTTACCTTTCCATCCATACAAAGTAGACCTAAATCCGAGATCAACAGCTCTAGATATAACCTAATTATCGAACAGTATTCCGGTTTGGACTGCACCAATATCTCTTTTCTAAGTTTGACCATCTCTTTGCCCTTTCAATTTCAGTTTTTAAACTCATCAATCAATCCTTTCATTTATGTGATAAACCTGTATTTAAAATGAATATTTATCACAAATTAAAGGTATCTTATATTATCATATATGTTATTATAAAACATGTTTTAGTTAAGGAGTTATTGATACTTCAAGTGCAAAATGATAATAAAAAATCTTGATAAAAATATATTTTTAAGTACTAATCAGATAACAACTTTGCAAATCAAATAAAGTGTAGGAGTCTACTTATAAACCTTGGTAGGGTTAATAATCATATGTAATACTAAAGAAATAAACAACAAGGCAAAAAAAAAAATGTATAAAGGAAAGCATTGAATGAAAGAGATAAACTACAACAAAAAAAAAACTAGTAAATAATATTTGCATATATGAGTTGCCAATCATTTCTAGTAACTTAAAGGTATTTTTATATTGTTACGAAGTTTGAGTTACTTGTGAAATTTTAATCTTAATCATATATAGTCTGCTTATAACAAATAAAAAGCTTACATTATAAATTCTAATAAAATTTGAATTCTTGCCAGCACATCTTTTTCCTAAAAATCACACGTTTCCTCACTAATTTATAATATGTTCCAATATAATCTACTAAAAACTTATAAAAATACTAGAAACTTGATCTTTTGATCAATAACTTATCTTTATTGTTAGTTGCTTTTTTTGATACATCTTATTGTTGACTATTGATTTTGTCAATTAATTTTGTCACACCATGACATTAATGACATTCACCTAAATTATATATACAATTTAAAAATAGAGTTATCATCTAGTAAATAAAGGACAGTAGGAATCTTATAACAACATTGATCTTAAAGAATTTGGTTAAGGGGTTAGTTATATTGAAGAGGAGATCAATGTCATTTTTATTGTGTTCTTTCAAATGAAAGTTCATCTTTACTATGTATTTTTCTCTTAAATCTATTATGTTTTTAATTGACATAAAATATTTAATTATCTCCTAAGATTACTTATAATATTTTATCATTTCTTAGCAAATTCTAATTATCAATCTTAAAAATAGGTGACTTGTTGATTTAATTATTTTATACATTATTGAATATTAGTCCTTAGAAATAAAGACTTGTTAATTGGGATGAAAATGAGCACCCATGGGTTAGGTATTTTTTATATCCATACTCTACTCATTACTTAGTGGTTAAAAAAACTTAGATATTTATACCTTGTTCAGTCCAAATGAATATCCATTTTATAAAAATAATTTATAATTTAATAAAAAAATTAAATAGAATGTGTGTGGGGGTATTAAATGATAAAATTATAAATCTTTTATATATATGATACATATATGTGTCTATTATGCCAATATTAATATATGTATATATTATATTAATTAAAAAATATAAATAATCTACTTTTATATATATATATATATATATATATATTAGACTGTATTGGTCTTTTGATCGAGTTTGACATCATTCATATCTTATTTATTACTCATCGGATAAAAAAATTATTCATAAAAAATTATCCATTTAAGTTGGATCAAATTAATATTTATTAGGTTCAGATTAAATTGACATCCTCCTTATCAATCTATCTATTAAAAAACAAGTCTTAGTAAAAACATGGTTAATTTAGCAAAATCATAATGAAAGTTAGTTAACATAATTTTAAACACATTCTTATTTTGAAATAAAAATTATTAAACTTACATTGATATCAAAAATAAAAGACACATAAAATAGACTTAAATTTAATTTTGATTATACCATGATGAGATTTATTATCTTATTATTAGAATTATATTAAAAAAGTATATTAAGCCTACGATACATCAAAATCTAAAATTAAAAGATGGGTAAAATAAAATATAGTATCGTTCCCTTGAATTAGGGACCTTAATATGAAAATTAAACGCAATTGAATAATAATTAAAATTGAAGAGATATTTATGATTATTATTATTATTATTGAAAAGAAACAAGGGTCAAATTTTGGTTATTATAGATTTTAGCCTCTCTCTTTTTTCTTTTTCTTTTTTTTTCTAATTTTATGGTGAACAAATATTATTCAGTCGACAAGAAGTTTTTATTCTTAGTATAAAGAATTCGCCAATTAATGAAACCATCATCGACTTAAACCAAATTGATGGAAAGGGACAATCATCTCCATGGTAGGTAGAGCTCTCTGATTTTATAAAAATGGTGGTTTCTGGTTTTTTAATGGTGTAAAAGAAGGGTTGATTTGCATTGAAGATGACTCCTCGCGATGGGATGGGAGGATGAAAACAAAAGGTAATAAGAAAACATCTCATTCAAAGTGGGTATCTATCTTTCTTCTCCATTTCAAAGAGATAATGAGAAGATATATGTTGCCATTATGGAAACAATAAAAGATCTCTTCCACGCGGTATATTATTATAATTATAAACACAGCTAAAAGAAATTGGATTGATTTAACAGTTCATATAAACAATTTTAATATATATTCTTAAATTATTTCATATAATAACTTTGTGGTGTAACTTAGCTGCCTAGAAGAAGAAAAAGAAGAAAAAAGAAGAAAAAAAAATGGATGATACACCTTAGCTTTTCATACTAGATCAGGGTTTTTTTTATTAGTTATTTAAGTTTTTTTTTATCTATTATATATTTTAAAATGAAGTTTTTATTTAATTTTAATATTTAATAGTGAATTAATGATATTTATTATGATATAATAAAATAAAAAATTAATTTTACTAAATAATATTTCAGGTTATAAATTTAATAAGTTAATGAGAATTAATATAATATGTTTTTTTTAATTTAAACTTGTTTAATTGATGAGAACTTATTAAATTATTTTTATATAATTTAATTTAAAAATAATATTGAGTGAAGCATCAAGTTAATGATAATATAAAAAATATTATGCTATTTAGATATTAATTCTTTATATTTTAATAAATCTTGGCCTGCCCTATAGCAACGATAAGACGGGAAACGAACTAGTTTTCTATATAAAGTTTTATTGTCTAATTTAACGTGACACTTCTTTCAACTTCTAATCATAATTTTCCAGTACAATAACCCACCTAGCTGGTGTCCCGTCGGGGGATGGCATATTTCGTCCTCCCAACTTGTAATATATTTTCTCTCATTTATGGCTTCTTTTATTATTAATGGAGTCCAACATTTATGTGACTAAAAGAGAATGCACAGAGAAATATTATCTTAAAGAAAAGTAAACAGAAGTTTATTTTTTAAAAGATAAATGACGAATCGCTTCTATTATATTTTCTTAGGATAAGACGTTCAATTTCAGTTTTCTTTCTTTCTTTTTAAGGTCATTTTTATCCTATTTTTTATATAAAATATTAATATTAATATGAATTTGTAATTTGTAATTTTTCTTTCCTTTTTTTTTCTTATAAAAAACTTTGAAATAAGTTTCATTAGATAACTTTTCTCACTTACATATATATTTTTCCTTATGCATATTTATTTAGAAACTTTGTTGGAAAATTAAAGATTTATTATCATACAATTTTATTCTTGTTAATTTCTATAATTATTAGAAAAGGTTTAGAACACCTCATTATAATAATGATCATTAGACTTTTTTTTATTTTTAAGAACAAGATTTACAAATATGTATAATTATATTTCTACTTTTATAATCATAATTTCATTTAAAAATAATTAAGAAACAATATGGATAGAGTGAGAAAAACTGTTTTATAATCTCTCACATGATAATTTTTTTTATATGTGAAAAGAATAATATAGATAACACAATGTAGGCCTGCGCAGAGGAATTTATTTATTTTTATTATTATTGCTATTTATACGCGAACACTAGTTTTATTTATTTATTTAATAATAATAAAAAAAAGTAATTGTAAAGGTATCCATGATGCCAATGGATAAGGTATGGATGAATGATTGTCGCACGGACATTAGTGATTTGTGTGGCAAGTGTGGATCAGACACGTGACAATAAAATCAATTCCATAGTTAAGGCACGTGGATTGATTATATGTCCATACATTTAAGTCTTGGCTCATAATATTTTTCCATCCAATAAAAAATTATAACACACACACACACACACACACACACACACACATATATATATATATGCACGGATAAACAAAAATTAAAGCATTGATATCAAATTGGAAAAAAAGAAAATATAAGAAAATTTTCTTTATGAAATTTAAATTACAGTTTGTTAACATATATAAATTTATTACAAATTATTTTTACTTAAACCAATTGAAAACTTCAAATATATGACGTAGAACAGCTTAATGAAGGAATCCTATATCGATTAGAATCCTAGTTCTACGAGGAAAAACACATTGGGAGCTAAGTAGTGTATTTTGTCTATGGTCCCTCTTTCCTTTATTTAACATAGACTCCTATATTGGGCTTCTTAGTGTATTTTGTCTATGGTCCCTCTTTCCTTTATTTAACATAGACTCCTATATTGGGCTTCTTAGTGTATTTTGTCTATGGTCCCTCTTTCCTTTATTTAACATAGACTCCTATATTGGGCTTCTTATTTTGCTAATGTTGTTACTTAAATTTAGGACTTTGATTTATATGCCTGGTAGAAATTTTTTTAATTTTCTTGTTTTGCTATTTATTTATGTAAGTAATTCTCTTATTAGAATTAGGATTGGTACCGTATAAATACAAGTATACCCTACTCTTTATAGTCATACTTGATTTTGAATAAGAATTTCTTTAAAAAACGTTACTCTGTTACTCATGGATTCGAGTATTTTATCATTACTCGTGGATTCAAACAAATTAAAAAAAAAAGGGTAGCGATCCTTTTTGTTGTTACTTTTCTGCTACGTTAGTTGGTATTATGACAAGTTTAACTTGTTCAGATGGCGAACATATGAAATGAACATGAGTTCCTACTAGGCTAACATCAGGAAATAACCAACGGCATAAAGGTGAGTTGGGTTGCAAGAATTATAGAGAAAGGATTGACCATGCTTGTTAATGTCATCCAATTCCACGTAGGCAGCTAGCCTATAAGGATGAACTAAGTGATGATAAGGAATATGTCAAACATATGTTTTGACACAATCGATAAGGACATCGCAATATGGGAAGGCGAGGACCATAAACTTTTCGAATGAAAATGGATTTGCCCAGTTTTAATGGTTAGCTTCAAATTAAAGGGTTTCTTAATTGGCTGACAATAATGGAGAGGTTCTTTGATTACATGGAAATCCTTAAGGATAAAAAAGTGAAGTTAGTTGCTTATAGATTAATGAGAGGAGCCTTTGCTTGATAGGAGCAACTGCAACTCACATGGATACAACAAAGAAAAGGAATGGTACAAACATGGTCAAAGATAAGATGACTTCTACGATCCAGGTATTTACCACCAGATTATGAGTATATATTGTTTCATCAATACCAGGATTATAGATAGAGAAACATAATAGTACAAGCATATATTAAGGAATTCCATAGGCTATCCTCATGTAATAACCTGTTAGAAATGGATGCTCAACAAGTCACTAGGTTTGTTGGGGGACTATGTTTAACTATACAAGATTAGGTTTCAATGCAAACCATTTATTCTTTAATTGAAGCCATTAATCTAACTATAAAGGCAGAGGCGCAACTTGATAATTTAAAGGTGATAGTTGTGATGGGAAATTCTTTTGATCTTACTTGTGCTACAATGGACAAAAGGAAATTCCCAATGAATCAACAATCACCAACCAGTACTACTAAAGGGCCAAACAATAACGGGACGCCAACAAAGACTGTAGGGGTTGTGCCACCAAAGGCACCTAAGGATCCCTATGCTCGACCAAATACAAATAAATGCTACAAATACGGGCAACCAGGACATCATTCCAATCAGTGTCCAAGACGCAGTATAGTAAACCTGATTGGACTATGATAAGAAATGGAACTGACGATAGAGGGGGTAGAGGATGAAACAACGTAAACCTATAAAGAGGATGAAATTGGAGGGGGGGGATGATAGAGAGTTACTATCACATTCCTTTATAGTTCAAAAACTTCTATTAGCATCAAAATAGACAGAAAAAACACAGCGGCATAACATATTTCAAACCAGGTGTGTTGTAAACTGAAAGTATGTGATTTTATTATTGATTGAGGCATTACTGAGAATATAGTATAAAAAAAAACATGGTATCAAAGCTAGGATTGAAAATGGAGAAACATTCATCACTATATCAAATTGGCTAGATTAGGTAAGGTGTAGAAGTAAAGGTTACTGAAATTTACCACATTCAATTCTTTATTGGAAAAAATTACCTAGACGAGGTTGCTAGTGACATTGTTAAAATGGATGTCTGCCATATAATTCTAGGCAAATCATGACAGTTTAATAGCGATGTCATATATAAGGTGCATGATAATGTATATATCTTTACAAAGGGAGGATATAAGGTCGTTTTGGGTCCCATAAGAGAGGAATTCTCTGCAATAGAACCAAAGGCTAGACAGAATCTAGTTTTTTGGTTAATAGGAGAAACTTTATGAAGGAGACCAAGGAGTCAAGTGAGATTTTTATAGTAATAGTGGGAAAAAGAATTCAAACCGAACCTCCCAACATCTCATAAGTGTTGCAACCTTTACTAGCAGAATTTCAAGAAATCATACCATTAGAATTACCAGATAGGCTGCCTATGCACAATATTCAAAACCAGATTGATTTAATTCTAGGGGCTAGTATGCTGAATCGACCATATTATCAGATGAGTTTGAAAGAGAATCAAATCCTACAAGAACAAGTGGAAGAATTGATAAAAAAAAAAGGGGCTGATTTAGGAGAGTATTAGCTCTTATGCGGTGCTAGCCTTGTTAGTACCAAAGAAAGATGGCAGTTGGCGAATGTGCATAGACAATCGGGCTAATAAGAAAATCACAGTTAAGTATTGATTTTCCATTCCTCGTCTAGAGGATATGCTAGACATGTTGTCAAGGTCCAAAATCTCCTTGAAAATTGATTATAGAGTGGGTACCATTAAATTCAAATTAGACCCAGGAATAAATGAAAAATTGCCTTCAAAACAAAAAAGGGTTTATATGAATGGTTAGTAATGCTATTTGGACTAACCAACACCTTGAGTACCTTTATGTGGCTAATGAATCAGGTACTTAAACCCTTTACTAGCAATCTTGTTGTAGTATACTTTGACAATATATTGATTTATAGCTAGAGTGAGTCCGACCATTTTTAGCACTTTATAAAAGTATTGATTGTGTTATAGCAGAATAAGTTGTATGTTAATTTGATGAAATCCAAATTCATGACCAGTAATTTATTATTTTTAGGTTTTGATGTAAGTATTAATGGAATTAAGGTCAATGAAGAAAAGATTCGAGTCATCTAGGAATGACCTACTCCAAAGAATATCACTGAGGCACGTAGCTTCCATAGACTTACAACATTCTACCAATAGCTTGTTAGAAATTTTAGCCAAATCATCGCACCAATTATTAAATGCATGAAGAAGGGGAAATACCATTAGGGAACCAAAGTAGAACAAAGCTTCATACTGATTAAAGAAAAGTTGTTTTCTGCCCTAGTTTTAGCACTGCTGGATTTTGATAAATTATTTGAAGTGGAGTGTGATGCGTCTATTATGGGCGTTAGTGTTGTCCTATCTCAAAAAGACAAACCTGTTGCATTTTACAGTGAGAAACTCAGTGAAGTTCGCTAGAAATGGTCTACCTATAAGCTTGAACTATAGGTTATGTTCCGAGCTTTAAAAGTTTGGGAGCACTTCTTAATATAAAGGGAGTTCATCCTTTTTAATGATCATCATACACTATAATTTATTAATAGCCAGAGTAGTATGAACCGGATGTATACATGTTAGGTGTCCTTCATACAATGGTTCACATTCACTCTATAACATAAGGCAAATCAGCTAAATAAGGTAGCTGATGCTCTAAGTTGAAAGGTATCCTTACTTGTCACAATGTGAGTAAAGGTTACAGGTTTTGACTGTCTTAAGGAATTATATGTGGGAGATAAGGATTTTGGCAATGTTTGGGTAAAATGTCAACAAGTACTCTCTCATAAAGGAATGCATAACTAAGAAGGGTATTTATTTCAAGGCAAACAATTGTGTATTCCCAAGAGCTCATTATGGGAGTAGGTAATCCACGAGCTACATGGTGGTGGCTTGGGTGGGCACTTGGGTCATGATAAAATAGTAGCCCTTATAAAAGAGAGGTATTATTGGCCCTAGTTGAAACGGGATATCGGTAGCCATGTTAAACGCTACCCCATGTGCTAAGCAGATAAAGGACAAACTCAAAACATAGGTCTATACATGCCCCTGCCCATTCTAATAGCTTCTTAAGAAGATCTTTCTGTGAACTTTGTTTTGGGACTCTCACGAACTCAGCATGGATTCGATTCTATCTTTGTGGTGGTGGACAAATACTCTAAAATGACTCACTTTATCGCATATAAAAAGACTTTTTGATATTGTGCATGTTGCTAACTTGTTCTTCAAAGAAGTTGTTTGTCTACACGAGGTCTCTAAGTCCATCACTTTAGATTGGGAAACTAATTTTTTAAGTCATTTTTGGAGGACTTTATGGCAGCAGTTTGACATATCCTTAAACTTCAACAGCACGAGCCATCTTTAAACTAATGGCCAAACAAAAGTGGTACATCGAACTCTTGGAAACTTAATCCACTACCTATTTAGGGAGAATCCTATACAATAGGATCTTACCTTGACACGGACTGAATTTGCTTATAATAGCATGCTAAACAAATCCACTAGAAAGACTCTATTCCAAGTTGCGTATTGTCAACCCCTAAGTCATGCCTTAGATTTGGTGCCTCTACTTAAACATCCTAATATAAGTATAACAGTAGAGCATATTGTTGACCGAATTAAAGCGATTCAGGATGAAGTTTGGAAGAATATAGAGGAATCTAATGCCAAGTACAAGGCAATAATAGAACATAAATAGTGAGCTAAAGTTTTTCAGGTAAGAGATCTTGTAATGGTGTATCTGCTTAAAGTATGAATGCCATTGGGAACGTATACCAAGCTGAGCGAAAAAAAAAAAACATGGTCCTTTCTAGATTTTACAAAAGATTAGTAATAACACATATATAGTGGACCTCCCTACAAACATGGTTATATCTCTCACCTACAAACATGGTTATATCTCTCACCTTCAATGTTGCTGACCTATTTGAATATCATCCTTTCGATGAATGTCCTTCTCACCTGACTAACTCGAGGGCACATTCTTTTGAAGTAAGGGAGGATAATGTAGGATAACTTAATGAAGGAATCCTAGACTAACTGAAATCCTAGTCCTGCAAGGAAGAACATACTGGGAGTCAAGCAGTGTATTCTGCCTATAGCCACTCTTACCCTTAGTTAACATAAACTCT
>NW_011502057.1:0-2389 GCF_000495115.2 Populus euphratica | reverse complement strand
CTTTCCCTTATTTAACATAGACTCTTATCTTAGCGTCCTATTTTGCTAATATTGTTACTTAAATTTAGGAATTTGATTTATATCACTAGTATGGATTTTTCTATTTTGCTTTTTATTTCCGTAAGTGATTCTCTTATTATAATTAAGGTGATTCTCTTATTATAATTAAGGTTGGCAGCTTATAAATACAAGCAACCCCCTTATTGTAGTCATGTTTAATTTTGAATAAGAATTTATTTCAGAAATGTTATTCTATTACTCATGGATTCAAGTATTTTACTCTTACTCATAGATTCAAGCAAATCATAGAAAAAAGATAGTGATTCTTTTTCATTATTAGTCTTTCACTACGTCAATATCTATGAGATATAAAAACAAAAAAATATTAAAAAGATAATATTTACATTTGAACAATCCATTGTTCAGATCCTTCGAGTTGTTGATTATAAATGATAATATAGAAGTTGAGTTGTCTATTATTTAAATTCATACAAAAAAAATTATGAAATCAAGTCATACAATAGTATTTAATTAAAAAATCAGGAGTGAATAAGAATTTAAATTTAAAATATTTATATTTTTTCAAATCTTTGTTACTTTTTTTATTTAGCTTTAGCATAGAAAATCTCTAAATTCAATTCTAATAAAACAAATTAAAAATTCATACGGTTTGGAAAAAAAAAATGCTATAAAAAGTAAACAAATTATGATTTAAGCATTTTTATGGATATGGATATATTACTACCACTACTTAAACACAATATAAATAAACATAATTATAATCATAATGACTACGTCTTCATAAGGATAAGACTATGATAATATAATTAAATCATTAAATAATTAACATATGAATAGTCAAAATATTAAAATCGTGTATAGGAGATTCTAATTCTTTTCTTTTGAGACAATATTTTTTAATCAAAGGAGACATTTAAGATAAGATTAAAGGAGTCATTTAATTTGATCAATCAATTTGATTTAGAAATCAAATATTTTTTTTCGAGAAAGGGAAGGAATAATTTTTAATTTTACCTTATTTTGTCATGTGAAGCTTGGTGGATAATAATAAATGTTAATTACTTTTATAATCGCAATCTTATCATTTTTTTTCCCGCTAACAAGGGGGCCAAAGCACAACAATTTGTAGGTGATTAAGGAACTAAAATGTTTATTATTAGCAAAACTACTAATTACCCACGAAAATCCTTTCAAATTAAAATAAAAAATTGTAATTAACTTATTATCCGACGTGCAGGTAAACCCTATAAATACACTTCTCCTGAAGGCAATATTCTTGCAAGAGCTCTTCTTAGTGCTCTCCTTTCTCCTTTCTCCTTTCTATCCTTCAATAATTCTCTTGCATATCCAGGAGATAGGCAATAACCATTAGGAGGAGAAGGGTCTTGGCTAGCTATAAACGCACGCATGGACAGCCTTGAAGAGAAGGTTTCTGTGTTCTTTCATGAAGATTTTGCTGACGAGGAGTCTGGTCGCTCTATGGAGGAAGAAGACGACTACGAGTCTGACAACAACTTGCATGACCCCATGGAAAGATCCTTGTACTGGGAATCACAAGACGCCTTGCTTCAGGTATTTAATTTTAATTACAGTAATTTAAAGCAAATTTTGCCATAATTCTAAAAGGGTAAGCAGTGCTTCATTTCAGCTCCTCTAGAAATGATATATTTCTCGTGCACGATGCTATTCTATGTTTACTATTGCTAGTATTTGCAAATGAAAGAAATTTCGACAATTAATCTCTTCATAATGACACAATTAGCTCTCCAAGATCATGATTAAGTGCTGATTTTTACATTAAATTATATTACCAAAGTTAATGGGCATTAATGGCACTAGTACTAAGCATAAGATATTTTGTATAGAGCACAAGAGGAATACCCCTTTTTCTTCAACCCTATAAACATTTATGAATTGCGACCGACATTAATTCTTTATACATTTTAGATTTTTCAATATTGAATCCATCTACCATTTGTTTTTTTATATTTGGGTGTTTTAAAAGTATATTTAACTTAAAAATACATTAAATTTTTATTTTTTTGATATTTTTAATTATTTTAATATATTAATATAAAAAAAATTAAATGTTTTTTTTTAATTACTTGAAATCTTAATATAATATCTAAAACACAAGGAGTGATATAGTCAAATTAGATCTTCCTGTCCATGGAAAAAGTTTTTTTTTTTTTGGGGTGGAGAAAGCAGAAAACTAAAGTACACGTGTGTCAACTATTGAATGGCCGGTTTGGGTGACGTGCCCAATTTTTGGCATCATTTATGATAGCGGCAACCTGAATAGTAATAGCCACGTGTACGGTTGCAGTAGGGCGGTCAGGTGCCCCCATCAAATTGCAAGGGCTGGCGT
>NW_011502026.1:17059-27264 GCF_000495115.2 Populus euphratica | reverse complement strand
CCATTTTCCATCGGTGTCATCATAGAAAGTTCACTTCGCCTCCGGGGAGGAACCAGTCCTCTCTCCATGTCTCTGTCTTGTCCCAACCTCAGGTTTCCCAGGAAGCTGTTAACCGCATGAAACGCTAGCTAGCTAGCTAGCTTGCTAGCATCACTGGCCATCTCACAGAATCCCAGTACAAAGACCCAGAGGAAAAGGGTCAATAAAATAACTATGAAGACTTTACATGGATTGAAGAAGCGAAAATGATAAATTAAGCGTCTTCTACACTGTTGAAAATTGAATTTACTATAATAAAAAAATATTTTAATGTATTTTCGACCAAAGTAGTACGGCAACGGATTTTGTTTAAGACGCATGATTAACAAAGGCGATTGTCCACATCCTTTATGTTTATGATGATTGTAAGCAACTTTTGGAGCAGCTGTAGGAACTAGTGGGTCTCTGGTTTGACTTGTTCTAATCTTTTTTACACGTAATCTTCTTAGTTGACCAAACAAGATTGCTCGACAACAGGCTGCTTATTTCCGGCTGCCTGGAACTCCCAGAAGGCTATGTTATTACAATGTTATAGCACAGTAGAGTTTGGAGCTGTTTTGAAGTTAAGACTCCTGAGCCCCTTCAACACTGATGTCAGCTTACTCTTATTTTATTACAATGTTATTTTAAATGGACATAGAAATAAATGATCAAACTTGTATAAGAAAATATTAGTTGTGTTACCATGTTTTATCATGGGTTAAATATTTTTATTTTTTATAAAAAAAATTATATATACATGTTTTTTAATGCATTTGTATAGTTTTAAAAATTTAAACTTAAATAAAAAAAGTATACATGCATGAAATTAAATAAATTAAGAATTATGTGTTTGCGTAAATAAATAAAAAATTATTAATGATAACTAAAAATAAAAATTTTTATTTAAGCAAACAATAATAGAAATAGAGACACCAATTAAATTAGTTGAATAAAATAAAAGGGAAAAAATCATGCAATGTTGTACATATTAGAAATATTATCTGAAAATAATTTTTTATTTTCAAAAATAAAATTAATTCATATAAACAATGAAAAAAATTATAGATGAATAAAAAAAAACTTTTCAAATTTAAATACATGACTAAAAAAATAAGTATCATTTAAAAGAGACTTTTCAAACAAAATGAAAAAGAAAAGGGTTACTAATTTAAATATAAATTAAAAAACTAGAGAAAAAATTATAAAAAAAAGAATTAGAAAAAAAAAAAGAGCAAAGACCAGGTGTTGTTCGCCCTGGTCAACTCACCTAGTCCATTTTTTGAAGCCCTGCATGGTTGAGCTCTTAATTTTTTTTAAAAAAATCAGATGACGAGTCACCTACTAAGGCTGGCAACGCGTCATCTGATTATCCAGATTCCAGCAGTTATGGTAACAGAAAAATCAGGATTTAAGTTTTTTTACTCAAAAACTTGTTTTTCAATCCATTTTAATCCATAATACCTATAAAACATTATAAAAACCATTACAAACCTATTTATTACCTTGAAAAACCCAACAAACTGCTAAAAAAACCAAAATCAACTTGGACTTATATATGTTTTTCACAAACTTTAAAGATGAAAAAAAAATTAACATGAACTTTCCTCATCAAATAAAACTATTTGACACAAATATCATTCTTTTTTATTATCTAAATCAGTGTCAATAGTGTTTTTCTCTCTCTATCGGGAATCCAGCAATTTCTCTCTCCTTTCTTAACAAGGGATTAAAAAAATAACAAAAATGAACTTGTGTACTAAAATTGAATTGGAAAAATATTGAGGTACTAGAATTTCATGTTTTGCATGATTTTTAAAGTTCATATACCAGAGTTCATTTTTGTGAAATTTATGGCATGTCACCCATGTTTAGTGTCTTTTTCTTTTCGGTCCCATTTCTTTAAATCTTATATTTTCATAACAAATCAAAATTATTTAGTTTTCAATTAGAACTACACTGTCATATAAAAGTTTGAGGGTCAAATTAAAAAAATATAAAATTTTGCTTAGTTTATCCATAATAATGTATGAGAGGATGAATATTGAAGCCTTTTACAATGAAAAACTCACACCTTTTAAAGTAGTACTTGATTATATGTTCTAAGTTTTCTTCCCCTCTTTTCTCATTCAGTAATGCTACTTGAGCTATTTCAGTTTTAGTTGATCACTAGATTTGCGGTATGCACTTCATCACGAGTTAGTCAAATTTTCTTAACATAAAATTCACTAAGAAAAACAATCCAGCCCCAAATCATTAGCCAATTAGTATTCTAAATAATATAAATAAATAAAATGATAACAAAAAAGTAAAAAAAAAAAAAGAGCCCATTTGAACTATAAAAAATTAAATATTGAAAATTGAAATTGTAAAAAAATAAAATGAAAAAAAAACAGTTAAACTAGGTTAACTTATAAACTCTATGACAATGAACATAAGATTGGATAATCTCATAAAAAGAAAAATAAGAAAAAAAGAGTCACTTGAAAGGAAATAAAATAAAATCATAAATATTAATTTTCAATGCATTAAGTATTAACCTTTGAAATCAGTGACTTTGGTTATTAATCTGAGACTAACCTTATAGAAGTTAAAAAAAAAAATAACAAAGCAAAACTCTAAAAAAACAAAAAAAAAACATAAATTTAAAACAAAATATAACTAAGCAAATCTATTAAGTTTTGTCTGATCTTTCAAACTTAAAATTTAATAAATTCTAGACCTGAATTAAATAAAAAATTTAATTTTTAATCAATTTAATTTTTAAAAATAAAATTATAAAAAAAAATATTTAGGATCTCTTCCTAACATCCCTCTTCAAAATCTAAAATCCTACTCTCTTACTAGCTGCCACTATTCTGCTAGACCTCTATTCTTTTTTAGGGGGGCCATTGTTTTCAAGCCGAAAGGAAAAAGTCCCATTTACAGCTCTTTACTTATTGCCGATGACCATTTTATAATATAAAGAGAGACTACATTGCTTGCAATTTGTTTCAATTGGTTTGGATAGTTGGGATGTGAGAAATATAGGGGTAAATTGAAGACTGTTTTGTATAAGGGCTTGTTTGTTGAATAGACACAAAAACAAAAATTAAATTAAAGAATATATTTGCTGCACTCCTTGCATATAAAAAAATATAAACTCTTTTAGAGAAAGATAGTTCAACTGATTAGATTTTAAGTTTATTTTTTAATAATTATAAATTAAAATCTTTTTAAAATTAATTATTAATTTTAAAATTTATAAAATTAAACAACACATATAAAAATTAAACAAGATATTGGTATTAATAATAATAAAAAGTATACAGACCCCCGTTGTGTTGACGATGCGGTACTTTATATTTTGTGGACTGCAAAAGGCATTTTGGACCCCTTTTTTATGATGCAACGAACCACAGAGTCCTTCGAAGATTTGACCGCTAAGATCGAGGCAACAAATTGCGGTGATGTAGTTCACCTCCAGATTATACTTAGGGATGATTGAGACACATCATATGTCATGTAACTTTCAGCTTAAGACTAGGGTCTTTGTCCCCCTTCTTTTGGGGACTCTTGCTTTTCACCCGTCCTTGACCACAGTGCATTCTGGTACATATAATATATTTAGTTTTTTTTTTTTAATAAAGTCCTCAAAATATATTGATATTTAATGATATTATTGTAATCATTAGTTTTTAAAATATTTGTTATTTAAAAATATATTAAAATAATTTATTTTTATTTTTAAAAATTTATTTTCTTACTAACACATTAAAATGATCTAAAAATATAAAAAATTAATTCAACATAAATGAAAATTATAATTTTTTTAAAACACAAAAATAAATAAATTTTAAAAAATAGTTATTTTTTTCTCCCTTTTCAAAGTAATTAGGCGGAGGAAAAGAGAAATGAAGTCAATAATTACTGGATAAAAAGTCGGATTGCAATAAAGAAATGAAGATAATGATTCATTTAAAGGCAATTTCGATGAAGTTGCTGTAACTGTGACGTGTTCAAATGCATGACATGATGAGATAATTCGGATAATAATTACACAAAGTACACGCAATTAATAATAAAAAGATAATTTGTTTAGTTAAGTTAAAAAGAATAAATAAATTGAAAATAAAGGTGCAAATAGATGCTGTGCTGTCTCAGACAGGCACGATCTTCCATTAATAAAATCAGCAAAGACACCAAAAGCATGCATGGGCTCCACAATCATTGCAGTCAAGCCCTTTGCATGTCTTAAAGCTAAAGGTGGCCCAGCATGTCTTCTCTCTCTCTCTCTCTCCTGAGATCAACTGGGATTTTACTTCGCCAAAAAAGATAAGCTGGCTAGATTGGCGTGTTCAATTATGTTGTGGAGACATTTCACCATCAAGGTATTACCGGTCCCAAATCCCCATGTGGTCTGGAGCTACTGTTATTGATTATTTGGAAAAGGAAGCTTCCAAAATGAACACATTATTTTCTTCGTGCTCTTGAAATCATAGTTTTTACATCCGGCCAGATTCAAGATCTGAATTTCGAGCTGTAATCAAGTTATTTGATTTTGATCTGTTTATTAGGTTATATAAATTATTTTTAAAAAAATTAAAATATTTTTTTTTTTTAATAATAAGAGTCAATATATTATTTTATTTTTTCAATCAGGCCCTATTCTAGCTTTGGATTTACTAAGTTTAGAATCGACCTATCAAACCATTTTTCAAAACTATACATGAAACAGTCCATGATTCTTACCTATTATTATTTTTTGGTTCATGGATAATTGTAATAACATATTAAGTTTAGTGGAATTAGTTATTTTTTATTTAAAAATATATTAAAATAATATTTTTAGTTTTTTTAAAATTTATATTTATATTAGGATATTAAAATAATTTAAAAATATTAAAAAATTAATTTAAAAATAAAAATAAAAACAAGGTAAAATTCACATCGGATGCCATAGCGAGTTAACTACTTCTGTCTGGTTTCTTTTCCCCAGATTTCCTCTAAATTATGAGATTATTTTTAAAAGGATAAAAAATGAAAAACGGAAGAGTTGAGATACATTTTTAAAATGATAAAAAATGAAAAACGAAAGAGTTGAGATAGGAAACGTGGAATTTAGAAACGGGCACAAGAGTTCGAATTTCTCATATTAAATATTGGTGGAAGATATAAAATATTTCTATAAAGACCGAAGATGACTTCATATGCTATGCCTACCTTATCTACTATAGTTGATGGTAAAATCAGGGCTTCATCAGAAGATGCACTAGACTAGAGTGTTTGACAAAAATCATCTCATTTTTATTACCCAACATTGTTTTAACCCCAAATGTAAACGTACCTTACACATAATTTTACCTTTAAAAGTTTCATTACATATTTTATAAATCAATTCTAATAATTTTGATGGAGTTTTGCTTTTTATACTACTAAAGTTGGTGAAAAAATAACTAGACTCCAATAAAAATAAAAATCATGTGGAAATATAAAAATGCTAAAAGTGAGGAATAAACTCTTTTTTTTTTAGATTAAAGTGGGTGTCCTGGTTAATTTACGCACACCACAACTAATCTTACGGGTCCTGAAGTTAACAATTATGTAAATCTCTAGTGACCATTATATGAGCAATCAAGGACTCGAACCTGAAATCATAAAGTAAACAAACTTCTTGATGTCAAGTTTTTACCATTTAATCACCACCTCGATAATTAAATAATAAACTTTCTTGCTCGGCCTAAAGCTTGTTAAATCGATATATTAGACCAGGAAATAACTTGTTTTTGGCTAAAAAGAGAGGCTTAAGAGGTTGAACTTCTAAATTTCATCTTGGAAGTTTGAGCTAGAGGGATACATTGTTCATGTTTCTAGGAAGAAAGGAAATACCAAACATGTCTTAGATAACAAACTAGATAATTAGCTTCCAAAACAAAACCCGTAGGTGAGATGAATTTTTTGTAATATAAAAAATATATTTAAATATTATTAATGTATTTTCAAGTAGTTAGAAAAATCATAATTATTAATTTAAAGCTTGATATATATGTTTAATAAAATAAAAGGAGGATTATATGAATCAATAATAAATAAATGATAAAAAAAGATCTTAATGCTAAAAAAAAAGAAGCATGTTATGAAGTTGAGAAACAAGAACTTCTAAAGATATATAATCATAAAGATATATAATCATACGCTGCATGAATCTATTTAATTTGTTAACTTAATTACATGGTACTAATTTTTTTTTATAAAAAGAACAATAATTTAAATTTAATTGAAACTAAATAAATTGCTAGCAAAAATCTTTCTTTACTTATTAATATATTTAATTTTAAAAAATATAATAATTGTTTTTTTTGTTTTTTATCTAATAAAAACATGCATCTAAAAGACATGAAAGAAAAAACAAATTAGGACAATTTAATATAAGAATAACAAAGATACTTCTCTAATTAGAATCCTTTTCCTCTTTAAATTGTTTTTTTTTTAAAAAAAACTTTAACTCGATTCAAGTGGTCATCCTTGAAAACTTCCGACTTGAATCCATATCTAGATCGGATTTCAAATTAAACTACTTAGAAATTAACATAATATGATTCGGTTAATTTGATAAGTTTAATGCAAACCTAAAATATTGGTATAAATATGACTTGATTTAAAAAAATTCAAGACAACATTTATTTTATTAATATTAAGATGACAATACATTAATTTAACTTAGATTAACTTAATTGACTTGTGACCCAGGTCACAAACCCGATTGAGTTTAATAAAAAAAAAATTTGAAATTTATTTTATTTAGTTATATAGTATAAAACCAGTGACCATAACAAAGCAATCAAATAAATAAATAAAATTTATTATGATGGATTGTAAAAGAAACAATTGTTCTCGAACAAAAGTAAAAATTAAATGGAATTTAATAAAATAATATCTAAAAAACATTACGAACAAGTCTTAGAAATTAAAAGAAACTATATACATATATATTATTTTAAATTATTTAATTTATAAAAAAATAAAATAAAAATAAAAAAACAACCCTAACACATATAACTTTAAAAATAAACCTAGATGCATGAGCATGCTTGGTCTTTTACATAATACATTTTGCCCTTTTAAAATGGGTAGATGACTTTATTTTTTGATAAAAAAAAATAGGAGATGACGCATTACTTGCTATCCAAAATCTATCCTCCAACTATAGAGTTAGTTGGAAAATTAGGTTATTTAATATTTTACAAAAAAAACCCTAATTTTTAATCTATTCGACCTAAAAACACCCACAAACACTCTTACAACCTTAATAAACTAACCCCCTACTAAGATGAATCCCTAATTTCATTTAAAAACATTAAAAAAAAACCTTGTAGAAAAACTCTTTTAATCTTGATAAATATTGTTAATAAATAGATAGAAAAATCATAATTGTTAACTTAAAATTTAATACATATATTTAACAATATAGAAGGAGGGTCAATAATGAATAAATGCTAAATTTTTTTAATGTCATGTCATGAAGTTGAGAAACATGCACTTCTAAATATATATCATCATGTGTTGCGATAAACCATTTAATTTTGTTATCTTAATTATGTGGCACTAATGTTTTTTTTATAAGAATAAAAATAATTTAAATTTAATTGAAACCAAATAATTTCCTAGCAAAACTCTTCTTTTTCTTATTAATATCTATATTTCTTTAAAAAATTGTAAGATTTTTTTCTTTATATTTCATTTAATAAAAACAAAAGGCATCTAGAAGATGTGAAAAAAAATCAAGATATATAAAATAAGAACTTTAACTAAAATCCTCCTTTTCCATTCAAATATTTTTTTTAAAAAAAACTTTAATTTAATCCAAGTGTAATCTTCCAAATCTTTAGTTAATAACTTGAGGAGTTTAAAAACAAATAAACAAAATTAGTTAAAACATGACTTGATTTAAAAAATTCAAATGACATTTTTTTTAATATTAAGATAATGATATATTGATTTGGTGAAGTCGACCCCACAAACTTATAATCTAATTATGAACCCGACTAAGTTTAATAAGTTTATAACCTAATCATGAACCTGACTTAGTTCAATAAGTTTATTTTTATGATATTATATTTTATTTAATCATATAATAAAAAATCAGCGATCACAAAAAATAACCAAATTAAATAAAAAATTAAATTATAATAGGTTTTGGTAAAAAAAAACACAATTGTTGTCTTAGTAAAAACTAAATGAAACATAATAAAATATTATCTACAAAACAATAATAATATATCTAAGAATTTAAAAGAAATATATATTATCTAAATTATTTAATTTATAAAAACATAAAAAAGGAAAAACCTATGACATAAAACCAAGTACGTGGGCCTTTAAAAATGAGTCTAGGTGTGTGTGATTGAACATGATATGATATTTTTTATTATTATTTTTTTATAATAGATGGATATATATATATAAAAGCAGATAATGCAACATTGTTGCCTAGAATTTAGCTGGAAAATTAGGCTATTTTATATTTTACCGCAAAACCCAATTTTTACACCCGAAAACACTCTTCCAACCTTAATAAATGATGTTAACGGTCCAGTTAGGTCTGATCATAACTAAACAATTTAACCGAACCAGAAAATAATATTTCTTATTAATATAACCCAAACTGAATAGAAAATCAGTTTAAACCAAACTAATTTTATGCAATTCAAGTTAGTTTTTTAGCATTAAAAACCAGAAAAACTGAAAATACTCTTTACATATATGGAAGACTAGAGAGTAATAGGAGAAGGTGGGGAGCTCAGTTGTAAAAACTCAAAAGAAGGATTTCATAAGAGGTTAAACGCGAGAGAAAATGAGAGAAGCGGCTACCATTTCACCAAGCTAGTATGTTCGTCCCAAACATATCATTTTTTTAAAGGCTACCATTTCACCAAACTTTTAATTTTGGTCCCTTTATGTTTAATTTTTCTCTTCAACAAAATTAAATTCATTTTTGAAAAATAAAAAACCATCACAACCAATGCTGGGATATTGATTTTTCTGAGACTGCAGTTAACTTAAAAGAAAATAACACAAGCCAAATCATAAAGTTGAATCATCAACCCAAAAGGATAAATTTCAAAGAAGAAAAAGCTTCCATGGACAAAATAATTCATCTTTTATTTAAATGATTGCCGTTTCACACAACTTTCAATTTTGATCCTCTCATTTATAACCAATGCTATCAATCAAACCAAATTAATCATGAACCAACTCAATCTCAAGACTTTCTTTTGAGACCACAAAAACACGAAAGGAAAGAACACAAAACAAATTATAGAGTTCTAACTTAACAAAATATGAAATAATTAAACTAAAATAAACCTAAGAGTAAAAAGTCACTGTAAACTAGTGATGCTTACTTGAATCAGCCAGCCATTATATTGTGTTATTCCTACACGCATCACTAACACCCTTTAAGAGGTCATAGCAGTTCAATACACTGCAAACCGTTTTTCATTGAATGAGAGCATCCAGCTTCAACTGTTGACCAGCATCTGCAATTTCACCCTTTAAAATTATGAACTCATGATCATGCAGCCCAGTATGCATAAACAACAATAATGCAAGCCCAGCTCAAATAACAAACCATGGTTCAGGAAAAGAATTTGCACAATCTACTCCAGTGAGCATAAATGCGAGCAAGAAAATCAAGTAGGGCAAGCAAGAAAACCAAGTAAGGTGTAACAGACGCTACCAATTAAAAAATCTCATCAACAAAATTTTAAATTCAGATGCACAATCCTGCCAAATGTAACTAGTAAAAACTTTTAACTCAACCAAGGGAAAAGAACTAGGATCCAATATTTTGGGACTTGTTAAGTATGACCCCTTCATATTTGATTTGGAACCACTTCATTGCGTCGTCCTTTGTAACTCTCTGGTGAATTCCAACACGACTCTTGCACCTACGACGACGGCCAACACGGTATCCAGGACGTTCCAAAACAACATAGAAGTCCATGCCATAAATACCTGTAGAAGGGTCATACCTGGTAGTCGAGGATGAAATAGCAAAGTTAATTACAAAAACAGTGTACCAAGTCAAACTAAACCCTGGCACATTCAACTTCAACAAGGTAGAATTACAAGCGTATAAAAAGCCCAAGACAGAAAACTTCATGTCAGAATTCACTGTGCAAGATATAATGTGAACCAATATTATC
>NW_011502026.1:9899-16699 GCF_000495115.2 Populus euphratica | reverse complement strand
AGAAAAGGAAAAAACCTTGGCGGCACGGGTGAGGCGATCACCACTCTCCCCGACAGAGATGTTGAGGACCAACTTCTGGACCTTGATCTCTCTCATTGGGTTCGATAGTTTCTTCTCTGAAGCCTGATTTAAGCACAACAAAAACAACAACACTAAGCAGCAATAACAACAATGATGTAGAAATGGAAATAACGAGAAGAAGAGATGAGAAAGACCATTGCTGCGGGCTGCGGGCTGCGGGAGGCGGGAGGCGGGAGGGACTGGAGAAGGAAAACAATCTAGTCTTCATTTTATATAGGATGTAACTAGGGTTAGAATGCTAAATTACGATACTGGCCTTGTATTAGCCAGGAAAAAATAAAGTAAATTTCCGTTGCCGGGATTTGAACCCGGGTCTCTCGGGTGAGAGCCGAGTATCCTGACCAACTAGACTACAACGGATTTGGGTAATGTTAATCTCATATGAAAAACTATATTGTGTTAACACCTTGGCATCACCCATTGAAGGCTTACCATCGCGCAAGAACAAATATGAAATTTCTTTTTATGTTACGGCATGATTAATTTAAAACTAAATAATTTGAATTAATACAAGAAGACAAATGAAGAAAAACTCAAGGAAAAAAAAGCTTTATTTTGATAACATTGAACTAAAATACAAATAAAAAAATACTAAACTAGTTTTGATTGATTCATCCACGAAGTTTTGTGCTAATAAAAAGAATAAAAATATTAAACTAATATTTATGGATTCATCGAGCTCACCTTCTCTTCTATCTCATTAAACACAAATATAGAAGAAATACCCAAAAACAAATTCATGGTGTAAGACAAAAGCAAACATAAATTTGGTTTCTTCATTATATTCTCTTCTCGTGTTATGGTGTTGACATTGATTTGTTTTCTGTAACTTAACAACAAAATGCATGCTTTCATTCTTTTCTTGAAGTGAGATTTCAAGATTTACAGGTAATGCATTTTGTTATCGTTAAATCATTAGAATATATGTTTTATTTTCTTGATTTATCAAAAAACTTAACAAATTAATTGTTTAAAATTGAAAATGGGAATCTTTCAACAACCCTAAATACTTATATTTTTTATGTTCAATTGATAAATTTTAAACCCTTATTGGAGAGTGAAACCTGTTATTTTAGTTTTATAAAAAAATCTAAAATTAAAAAATCAGAGTTAATGTTCACATAACTTTGATTTTTTAATTAGTGTTAAATTCATATATAGTTGCTATTCAATTAGTGTGTCACCCTAAGCAATGTAATCAGACACTCTTGCTTGATGCAGTTTATTAATTTAAATGTGATTGTGAGTGAATATTTAAGCTATGCAAGTTTATTATTACAATAAATTTTGTGAAAGATTATTTTGATTTTAGAATGATTATGTTTGATTTACAAAGCCATGATCCACTTTACTGGAATGAATATGTTTTGACCAATAAATAAACTAATAAAAAAAATACAAGAAAGTCTTTGTAATAATTAGACAAATAAACAATATAAATTAGCTTAGATGAGGTGTACTAGAGGTGATATTGTTTTTAATATACACAATTAGTTCTCTTATTCGAATTCTAAAGATCAGTTAGGGTTTCTAATAATTAAAATATTAGGTGGCGACTCCAAACCTTTTAAATCATAAAAAGATAATAATTTCATGTTCTTTCCACACTATAAAATCCTAATTCAGAAAGATAATTGTCGCAACGCCACACACTTGCAATAATATTAATATTCCATGTTAAAGTAACCATATTGGATCACATAATCTAATTTGATTTTAACCTTAAAAGTAAGTGGACCTCACATATAATCTGATATTAAAAAACTCACTACATATTAAAAACCAATTCCACCAATCCTTCACATGAACAAAAATTATTTGATGGTATAAAGACTCTAAAGATTCATAAAAAGATATTGATTTGGTAAATCATTACATAAATAAAAGTAGCTTTTGGATTTAAACTTTTATTAGTGAAATAATATTGTATTTACTCACTAAATAGTGAATGTGATGTCTTAAAATATTTAGTTTTTTGTGTAAATCAAGATAATAATACTCGTATAATTCCTTACCTAGAGTTTCTTTATGCTCTTATAATTGTGTTTATTTTGATTTGAACAATTCTTGATTTCATAATACTTTAAAGAATTTAGTATTTTTAAAATTCTTAAGGAAAGAACCACATTTTCTACTCATATAAGTCATATTTCATTAAGAGAATTCTTTCATATTCCATTTGGTATACCAAAATATAAAAATCATTAAGACCATAACTCTTCTTTTATCACACTACGACTAACACCACTTTCATAATAGGAATATGTAGAATATAATAATTTTTAGATGCTACTAAAAATGTTATATAACTTAGTTTTTTATTTAAACATAGATCTTGAGATCTTCAATCAACTAGGTATAGTTACCATCATTATATTATTTCATCTTTAAAGGCTTTAAGCCTATCCCTCCCCCAATAAATTATATACAATCTCTCTTGATAAGCCTTTAGTTAGCAGATTCATAATATTTTTTTTGGACTTTATATAGTCAAAGGAAATAATTCTATTTAAGAGAAAATGTTTAATGATATTGTGTCAGTGATGTATATTTTTCTTAGACTTACCGTTATACATACTACTTTGTGCCTTTTCACTTGCAAACTAATTGTTGTAATGAACATAAATTATTGGCACTAATTTTAGCTAATATGAAATATTCTCTTAAAAACTTTTAAGCTACTTAACTTTCTTTTAAGCTTTATCAAAACAATAAACTTTGATTCCATCATGGATCTTATGATTCACGTTTAATTAAAGAATTTTTATGACATAGCTATTACATCAAGAGTAAAGATATATTCACTAGTGGATTTCAAATCTTTAATATCAAATATCCAATTAGCATTATTATACCCTTTTAGTATCATTGGGTAACTAATATAATATAGTTCATAATCCAATGTGTACCTCAAATATTTCAATATACTTTTTATTGTTATCCAATGACTCATCCTTGTTTTAAAAGTAAATCTAGTTAGTTTGCTAATTGAGGAAGTAATATTGGGTCTCATGTAGTTCATAACATACATTAAGCTTTTACTTATTCAAGAAAATTCTAATTGACTCATTCTCTTACCTCTATTTTTGAACATATATACTCTTATATCAATTATTTTTTTGACACTGTTATTATCACCTTTAGAAAATTTATCCAAAATTTTCTTAATATAATAAGATTGGAACAATACTGATCCATCATATGTCTTATAAATTTTTATTTTTAGTAAGGATATTTAAAACACTAAAGTTTTTCATGTCAAACTTGTTAATTAAGATTTTTTAATAGACTTGATCATATGATTATTGTTTTTTAAAATTAGCAGATCATTAATTTAGAGACATACAATGACAAAACCTCTACCCATGTTTTACACATAAACATAGTTATTAACTTTTCTTGATTTTAAACTCATTTGAAAACATAACCTTGTTAAGTTCATGTAATTGTTTAGGAGCTTGTTTCAAATCATATAATGATTTGACAAACTTACAAAGGCCTTAGCTAGTGATCTGAGTTATTTCCCTCTCGACGAATAAGCTTATCCCTCATCGTCTCACTAGCCAACCTTAACCCCAGTTATTTTGAGGTCATATCTAGTATTTAGAGTTTGCCTAACCACTCTCGTGGCCTGTACCGAAATAATTTCTTATCCTTAGATGTCCCGTCAACTGCTGCGCCTCAACGCATTTTAGGAAGAACCAACTAATTATGGATTCAAGTGGCATTTCACCCCTAACCACAACTTATCTGCTGATTCTTCAACATCAGTCAGGTCGCCACTTGGTTTCACCCAAGCTTCATTCTGGTCATAGATAGATGACCCAGGTTCAGGTCCATAAACAGTGACAATTACTCTATGAAGAATCACTTTCACTATGACTTTTTTTTTCTTATCCATTAACAACAAACCCCTCAAGTCGTTCCACATAGACCTCTTCATCTAGATCACCTTTTAATAAAGTTGTTTTTACATATATTTGTTGTATTTGAAGTTTTTTAATAGCTATTATGACTATTAATGTTGTATGAAAATTATTTTTGATATAGATAAATATGTATCAAAATAATTTACACCTTCTTGTTGTCTAAATCATTTTATAACAAATTTAATTTTATATTTGTTATTAGTAACATTATATTTCATCTTCCTTTTAAAGATTCATTTTTGGCCTAATGATTTTCTTTTGTAGGGAAGATATACTAGTTTCCATGTATGATTGATTATTTATAATAGATTTTATTTCATTATTGATTGTCTACTTTCAATATAAAGCTTTAAGAGATATTGTTATTTTGAAATATGTCTAAGATTCATTCTCTAACAAGTATGATAGAAAGTCATGACCAAATATTTGGTTGTTTTTTTTTTTCTTTTTACTCTTCATCGACTCAACTTCATCATCTTTTGATTAAGGATGATTACTTGGACTCGCCTCAATTATTTTTTTATATAAACTATTTTAATATGTTTTTTTAAATGAAAATACATCTTCAAATAATATAACTTTTCTCAATCCATAATAATATTAAGATGAATATTCTTCATACTTGATTTGTGTACAATAAATCAACATGCACTACTAATATAAACATATATGATAAATACACAATTCATATGTCATTTTCTAGGATAAGATACCACTATCTTTGTTAGACACATATCTTTTTTCAACTTTTTATATGGTACTTTGTTAAGTATAAATTGGTAGGTAAAATTACCTCTCCCAATAAGTTTCGAGATGCTCAAAACTTATCAATATAGAATTCATTTTTTTTTTAATATTTGGTTCTTACATTTCATAATGTTATTTAGTTAAGAAGAGGTAATTTGATCGATAATACTATTTTAGAAACATGATTCACTAAATGGTCTTTTATATTCTTCACCTTTATCACTTTTTATTACCTTTATTTTCTTATTAAGTTGATTTTTTACTTTATTCTTATAATGTTTAAACATTTAAATAGCCTCATCATCTTTGCTTATAAACAAATAGGTATAACAATACCTTATGCAATCATCTATAAAAGTAACATAATACTTTTTCTCACCTCTAGTTTATGTAGACTTTAAATCACTAATATCTGAAAGAATAAACATATAGGTTCACTATTATTTTTAAATAAATGAAAAGAAGTTTTTGTGAATTATGATTCAACATGAATCTCACACTTATGATTTATTTTTTATATAAAAAATCATATTTAATAATAAATCAAAATTTATTAACTTTTATATATAATTATAATTCGCATGCCCTAACTTGTCATGCCACATGTCATGACTTAAGCGAGTAAGGAAAAAAATATTGTTATTTTCTTTCTTTTCTTTCATATTTACAATGATTATTACATTCATTTTGAAAATGACATCAATAAGATATTCTTTTCTCACATACTTTCTATTTGTAGATAGTATAAATTTGATACTCTCAAAGACAAACTTAAAATTATTTTTGCTCAATAATAAGCCAAACATTAAGTGCATCCTAACATCAACCATATGAAACGTATTATTGAGGGTTAAAAGTTTTTTAAAAGTCATCTTTCGAATAACCTTCCTAACATTTAGTACCTTTGATATTAATAAATTCCTTATGTACAAGTGTAATTTATTCATTTTTAAAACTCTATCAATAAGGTAATTAACCTCATTGATATTAGTTTCAACAGTCATTCTCTTTATTGGATTACTTTGAAGAGCTTTATATCGATAACCCTTAACTAGACATCTTATATTGTTGCAGATAAAATATTTGTAATCAATACGTTTTATTTTCTCATCAAGCATTGCTTTTGGGGCTATATCAAAAGAGTTAACTCTTTTTTCGGATAATTTATTGTCATCTTCTACCCTTATCCTTAAAATGAGGTTTACAACTTCCATTACCTTGTTTTTATGCTTAAGGTAGTTGAATTCTTTCCAAGATGGTGGCAATATTCTAATAATTATAGTCATTTGAAAAGATTCATTTAAAAATATATCTCTTGCATAAATACTGCACAAGCTAAATTGAAACTATTGAACTTGACTCATAATGAATCTTGAGTTAACCATATTAAAATTTAAAAATTTATCAACTATGAAATTATCCATACTGGCAACTTCAACTTTGAACTTTATAGCTAAATCTCTTTAAAGTGTCTTTGCACTCTTAATTGAACTATACACATTATATTATAGTTGTTTTCAATCTATTCAAGATGTGGTCCTTACACATGAAATCACTATGATTCCATGAATTCCAAATCAATTCAATAGTGGAACTGAATTCATTATTTGATAAGTTTAACATATTTTTAGATGAAAACTTTGTCAAGCTCAAGGTTGTCACATAACTAATATTTTATGATGTCATATCTTGAAGTTTAATTCATTGAACTTTTTAGGTTTCTCACTATGCACTATAAAAGATGATGGTAAAATTCTTATTATCAAAGTAGTACTTATTGAAACGATATTGATTTGAACAACCAATTCTCAAGTTAAAGTCATAATAAATATTTTTTTATGGAAAAAAAAGCCAAAATATTTATATAATCAAATTTGGCTTCTTAAGAAGTGTATATATATATATATATATATATATATATATATATATAAAGCAAACATAATTTTTAAATAAACCAAAGTTTAAGAAAAAAATATTAAAACTATAAAATATAAACAAGAAATAATTCAACTAAGCAAGTTCATAAAAAAAAAAAACAAAGAT
>NW_011502026.1:0-8795 GCF_000495115.2 Populus euphratica | reverse complement strand
TCCGACTTTGTTTGGTAAGTTTTTTTTTTTTTTAATTTTTTAATTATATAATAAAAAATCAGCAATGACAACAAAGTAATCAAATAAATAAATAAAATTGATTATGAGGGGTTGAAAAAAGGGAACAATTGTTATCTAGAGTAAAAATTAAATGGAATTTAATAAAATAGTATCTAAAAAACATTATTAATAAATAATGAAAAACATTATTAAAAGAAATTATAAAAAAATAAAAAAATTTCTTTAATTCCGATGGACTTTTGCTTTTCTATACACCTTGAGTTGGTGAAGAAATAACTTTAATCCAACAAGAAAACAAAAACATTGGTGGAAACATAGAAGTATATAAAAGTGAAGTTTTTATAGCTCATGAGGAAAAGGACTTTGTCCTTATGCTGAAGCCCGTTCTGAATGGTGTATTGGACCAATAAACAACTCTTTTTGCTGAAGACAGAGGTCTCAATGGCTGACCTCCAAACTTCTCATCTATGAGCTACGAGGATACAGTGTTCAACTGTTCATGTTTCTAGAAAGAAAGGAAATACCATACATGTTTAGATGACACACTAGATAAGAGGCCTACTGGTCGGGCTACTTTTTTAATATTAAAAAAAATATATTGTTAATGTATCTTCAAGCAATTAGAAAAATCATAATTATTAACTTAAAATCGAATACATATGTTTAACAAAATAAAAGGAGGATTATATGTTTCAATAATAAATAAATGCTAAAACAAATCAAAACATCATGTCACGAAGTTGAGAAACATGCACTTCAAAAAATATATGATCACGTGATTTTCTTATCTTAATTATATGGCACTAGTTTTTTTTTATTATATATATATAAAAAAGAGAAACAATAATTTAAATTTGATTGAAATAGAATAATTTCCTAGCAAAATTCTTCCTTTTCTTATTAATGTAAAGAAATTACTTTTGTACGTCACACTCGTGCGCTTTTTTAAATAAAAAAGTTAAATCCATTTTTAGATACTTTTTTAAATAAGAAACTTAAATCCATTTTTAGATCATATTGACTTAAATCCATGTTTAGATTAGGTTTCAAATTCAATTATATAAAATTTAATTTAATATAATTTAATTAACTTGATGAATTTAAAAACAACTTACAAAATTAATAATTACAAAATTAATAAAAACATTACAATTTTTATTTTTCACATGAATTTGATCAGGTCAATCCAACAAAACAAACTTATATCATGATCATGGACTTGAATAAGTTCCATAAATTTATTTTTATTATGAAATTATATTATATTTAATTATATAATATAGATCAGCAAAGTAACCAAAAAACAAAATTATAACAGGTTTGGAAAAAAAAAACAATTTTTGTCAAACATAGCAAAAACTAAATGAAACTTAATAAAATAATATCTAAAATACAATATTAATAAATTTAAGAATTTAAAAGAATATATATTATTTAAATTATAAAAAAACAAATAAATAAGAAAAACACCAATACCTAATGTATATTAGCGTTTAAAAAAAGGCAAGCCTAAGTTCATGGACCTGTAGTGCCTAAACCAAGCCATAATATTTTTTTTGCGAAGGTATTTAGCCACCACAAAAGGAATACACTGCCAACCGTTTTACACTGAATTAGGGCATCCGGCTCACTACTGTTGAACAGCATCTACAATTTCTCCCTTTATGATCTCATGATCATGCAGCCCAGCATGCATACACAACAATCATGGAGCCCAGCTCAAATAACAAACTGCAGTTCAGGCAAAGAATACCGAGCACAGGATATTTGCACAATCTATTCCAGTGAGCATAAATGGCAAGCAAGAAAACCAAGTAAGGTGTAACAGACGCTACCAATTAAAAAATCTCATCAACAAAATTTTAAATTCAGATGCACAATCCTGCCAAATGTAACTAGTAAAAACTTTTAACTCAACCAAGGGAAAAGAACTAGGATCCAATATTTTGGGACTTGTTAAGTATGACTCCTTCATATTTGATTTGGAACCACTTCATTGCGTCATCCTTTGTAACTCTCTGGTGAATTCCAACACGACTCTTGCACCTACGACGGCGGCCAACACGGTATCCAGGACGTTCCAAAACAACGTAGAAGTCCATGCCATAAATACCTGTAGAAGGGTCGTACCTGGTAGTCGAGGATGAAATAGCAAAGTTAATTACAAAAACAGTGTACCAAGTCAAACCAAACCTAACCCTGGCACATTCAACTTCAACATGGTAGAATTACAAGAGCATAAAAAGCCCGTGACAGAAAACTTCATGTCAGAATTCACCGTGCAAGATATAATGTGAACTGATATTATTACTTAATAATCAGTACTGTTAGAAGCGTTATATTTAACATAAGAGAAATTAAGCAAGGCTACATCACTACACTACACATCCTCCTATATAGGGTCATTCAACATTTGTGCTTTGCACAATCATGCGCACCTAATTGATAACTAAATCCACAATTACAAAATATGACAATCGTAAGGTTGTAATCACAACAGCATTACTCTTACTTGAAAAGAATTATCCATAAACTATTAAGTTAGAATAGGTATCAAACAATAACTATAGAGTAACAAAAAGAGATTACAAAATAAACAGAAGTGTTCAATTTGAACTCAAAGCATTTGAGATGCTACCATTCTAAAGCCAACAACCATTAAAGCCCTAACAATCCATTGATTCCCATTGAATTCATTCCATCATAAATGCATAACAAGTACTATGAAGCAATCGCAATAAACCCAGCACAATACTTGATTATGGAATTAACAACAAAGCAACATAGAAAAACTCACTTGATGCCAAGATCAATGTGCTCCTGAATACCGAACCCGAAGCAACCAGTATCACTGAAGTTCCTTCTCAAAAGCTCATACTCCTTCACCTTCAACCCACTTTCCAGCAACTGCATAGCCTTGTCTCCCCTCACAGTGACATAGCAAGCAATCTTCTCGTTACGCCTGATCCCAAAAGATCTCACAGTATACCTAGCTGCTCAATATAACACAACAAATAAATTAGTAATCTTTTTTTTAATAAAACATATAGAGATACAACAGCAGAAACACAAATACCCTTCGAGAAGACTGGTGTTTGACCACTAAGCTGTTCAAGGACCTAACAAACCAAGAGGAAAAATAAATAGAGAGTTCGCAATTTATTTACTTGCTGAAATTTAAGTTTTCGTTGATTTTACAAAGAAAGGAAAGAAAAGGAAAAAACCTTGGCCGCACGGGTGAGGCGATCACCACTCTCCCCGACAGAGATGTTGAGGACCAACTTCTGGACCTTGATCTCTCTCATTGGGTTCGATAGTTTCTTCTCTGAAGCCTGATTTAAGCACAAAAAAACCAACAACACTAAGCAGCAATAAGAAAAACGATGTAGGAATGGAAATGACGAGAAGAGGAGATGAGAACCATTGCTGCGGGCTGCGGGAGGCGGGAGGGACTGGAAACGGAAAACAATCTAGTCTTCTTTTTATATAAGATGTAACTAGGGTTAGAATGCTAAATTACGATACTGGCCTTGTATTAGCCAAAAAAAAATAATGTAAATTTCCGTTGCCGGGACTTGAACCCGGGTCTCTCGGGTGAGAGCCGAGTATCCTGACCAACTAGACTACAACGGATTTGCGTTGAGGGTTAAGAATAATATGTTTATAAAGCAATCGTAAAACAGGCTTCCCGACACGCAAAAACAATTACGAAATTTCTTTTTATGCTACAGCACGATCAGTTATGATAAAAGTTAAATGTTCCGTGGAAATCACTGTATATCAATTATATATATATATATGCTCTTTAATTCAAATAAAAAAAATAACACAAATAACATGTTATCTATTAACTTAATTTTCAGGGACCATAAAATCACTAAAAATCAAGTTTTGTATGTTTTGTTTTCCTAAAAATTTTATTTTTAATTTATTTTGACTTAAAATATGTAGAAAACATTCTAGATATATTGATAAACTTATTTATAGACTTAAACAACCCAAAATTAATCTAAAATAAAATATTAACTCAAATACATCATTTCAAATAAAATGAAAGGTAAAAAAGACGTAGGCTTGTCCAATAAAACTTATTGACATTTAAATTAAGATTTTATTTTTCTACCATTAAAATTTCCTTTTCTTTTTATAAAGTAGACATTAAAATAAAATAAAATAAAATTTTAAATTAAAATTAATTTTTTAAAATATTGAAAAACAAAAAATTTATAATCTGAAATGTGAACCAAAATAATTTCTTTGACCCAATTTCAAAATTACCATACTTTCTCTCGCTATTTTTTTTTTTTTTAATCTTGCAATCTTGCTTTGCTCAACAAATTTGAAGCAATTAAACTTAAATTTAGCCTTAAAAAATACAATCAGCTAAAAAAACCATATGATGACTAAAATAAATAAATAAAAGTTACGCACAATTTTTCTCACGACATATAAAGTTTTGTATAATACCCCAGTTTTGGATAATGTGAGCATAAGTCCGTCCGTGCATCTTATGGAAAAAAACTTACAACAAAACAAGTTTTTTTTTAAAAAATAAAATTATTTTTCTATTAACTATCTTAATTTATACAGTTTTATAAATAAATTTTTTATTAAAATTAGAGATTAATAAAAATAAGTTGAGTGATTTTTTGGAATGCTCATGGTTAATGTCCCAACAAAAATAAAAAAAAATAAAAATATATTTTGCAACAAAAAAAGAGAGATAAAAATACAAAATAAATATGTTTTTAAAACAATTATAAGTGAATTTTTATGTTTTCAAAAATAAAAATATGTGATTGGCATGACCGCCAGACCTAGAAACTTGGATACGCTAGATTTAGATATCTTGAGCTTGACATGTCCTGCTTGCCTTGAATCTTGCTTACCTACCAAATCAAAACATCTTAGATCTAGTATGTCTGTTATGTATAAGTATCTCGACATGATTGCTAAATCCAAGACGTTACGCTTCGGTCTGGTATGACTACCAGATCTATAATACTTAAGTCTGGCATGCTAATAAGATAAACTCAAGATATTTAACTTTAACAAAAAGTTAAGTAGATGTTTAAAAAATAACCTATTTATTTAGCATTAATAATATTATTAAAATATTTTTTGTATTCTTAATATTTTTTTTATATTTTAAAAAATATTGATATTCATCCCTGAAGCACAAATCAATATAATAGTTTTCAAATAAATAATGTTAAATTAATACATGGAGATAAATGTAGAAAAACCTAAGGAAAAAAGAACTCTATTTTGATAACATTGAATTAAAATACTAATAAAAAAAAACCCAGAGAAATACCGAAGTAGTCTTGCTTGATTCATCCACGAAGTGCTAATAAAAAGAAAATAAAGAAATATTGAACTATGTTTATTGATTTGTCATGCATTAAATTTTGAATCATGAAGCTCACCTTCTCTCTTATCTCACGCTTTCTCCATGAAACACAAATCTGGAAGAAACACCCAAAAACAAATTCATGGTTTAAGACAAAACCAAACATAAATTTAGCCTTTTCATCATCTTCTCTTTACATGTTTTGGTGTTGGCATTGATTTCTCGAAACTTGACAACAAAATGTATGTTTTCATTCCATTCTTGAATCGAGATTTCAAAACTTGTAAGTAGTGCGTTTAGTTATTGTTAAATCATTAGGATATATGTTTTATTTCCTTGATTTAACATAAAAATTAACAAATTAATTGTTTAAAATTGAAAATGGGAATCTTGAAGGTACAACATCCCTAAGCAATTATATTTTTTATGTTCAATTTATAAATTTTAAATCCCCAGACATGTTTTGGAGGGTGGGAAACCTGTTATTTGAGTTTTTATGAAAAAAATCCAAAATTAAAAAATTAAGATTAATGTTCAAAAAACTCTAATTTTTTAATTACTGTTCAATTCATTTATAGTTACCATTCAATTAGTTTGTCATCCTAAACAATGTAATAGGACACTCATGTTTGATGTAGTCTATGAATTTAACTATGACTGTGAGTGAATATTTAAGTAATTGAAGTTTATTATTACAGTAAATTTATATGAAAGATTAATGGTAGCTATACATAGAAAATTTAAAGTCTCACTTTATTATTGAATTATGAAGTGTGCTGAACTTTGAGATGATAGGGAGCGAGACGTATTCTCTAATATTTTTGGAAGCTAATGGTGTGAGAGTAGTATTCCCACACATGTTGTTATATTGACTCCTTATTGCTTGCTTTCTCCTTTGCTCCGGATCGTCACTCTTTATATTCTCAAATTAAAGGAGCATGACCAAATTTGTAGTATATTTAGACTTGGTTAATGACACGGATTAATCTTGGTTACTTGATATATTTAACCCAAATCCATGTAATATTTTTAAAATACTCATCTCTTATGGTTTTAAAAATATATCTATTTGAATTTTTAAGGTTCTAATTCAATTAGTCAAATTATAAATTTATTTTTTAAAGATTATTAATTTAAATTCTACGAACCTTATAACAACTAGAAATTTATATAGTTATTAATTCATAACTCGTTGGATTAGTTAAGTGGCTGTGTAATCTAACACGAACACTCATGCTAATATATATATATTATATATATATATATATATATATATAATATCTTTAAATTCAAATTTTTTCCATTGAAAAGCTTTTTAGTAATTGAGGAAGTCATAATAAAAACAACATGTATTTCCATTTACTACATGAAAAGTGCATCAAACATATGTGTCAATTTAATATACTTTAAATTTTAACAATTTTTTTATGTATATTTGAAAATATAAAATATTAAGTGAAGATAAATTTAACATCTTATAAGATTAAGGTAAGTATCGGGAGGTCAAGTTCAAGACCCTTAGTTTTGAGTCATGGAACATTAATAAAATGGAACATTAATAAAAGGTTAGGCCAAGACTATCTATAATAATATGGGGTAATTATGTTTAAGTTTGAAACACCCTGGGTTCGAGACTGAATCTGAACCATGGTGCTTAAAGATCAAGTTTGAGGTTGTCAAGGGTTGGGATGATGTTGGGTTTAGGACACTTAATTTGAGATCTAAGGCATGATCCAAATACAGATGAGGTTCAAGATGCCCCGGTACAAGATCAGTGCACGTGAGGATTGAGCTAGGTAAGGAAAAAGACCATACTAGTAGCTACGTGGCTAGCACTTCGTCACATAGTGAATAATTTTTTTTATAATACAAAAAAGAAACATGCAAGTATTTACAAATATGTGTTTAGACACCAACAAAAAAAAAAAAATTAAAAAAAAAATTATATGCATAAATTTAATAAATAAATCAAGAATTATTTATAATAATAAATGTAGAAGAAAATCATAGACAATAACTAAAGATTTAATTAAAAAATTAAAAAATAAATATTTTTCAAGATAAATAATACCGGCCAATAGATTGAATTGTGATTAATAACTCTGTTTCTTAAAATTAATTTTTTTATTTAATTATATAATAAAAAAACATGCAAAAAAAAATCAGGTTGGATTAATTTTTTTTCAAATATAAAAAAAATATCAAGGCATCATCAATGTGTTTTTTAAGATAAAAAATTAGCATATTACAAATTTAAATTTTGATGAAATTGAATATAATTGGACAAAATTAAAATAAAAAATACTCTCTTTAAAAAAATAAAAAAATAACTTAAATTAATATATCAAATCCAAATTATAAGTCCACCCACTAGATCTAACAACTCTTTATTTTTTATTTAATTACATGGCAAGAAGGTACATTACACTCTTTTTTATATCAAATAAGTATTTTATTTTTTATTTTTTAAAAAGGTGACGTGTGAAACTAAAATAAAAGGAAACCTAATTTTTTTAAAATTTAATAATAAAATGATGTTTTTTTAAATAAAATAAAAAAAATTAAAAAACAAATGATGGAAACAAGTTAATAAAAAATATATAAATATATATAAAAAACAAGTAAGTCAAACACGTGGATAAACCTATAAAAAAGCCTGACTTATATGCTATTAGCCCATCCACCATGCCTTTTTTATTTTAATTTTTTTACATTTTATTTTTATTTTTTAGGCAATATTAGGGTTGTCCACCCTCCTTAATAGTTTGTTTGTAATTGCCTGCTATTTAAGTCAAATAAAAAAAATAATACAAATATAAAAATTCTTCTAATTTAATTTTTAACGACTATAAAATTATAAAATATCAAAATTTATATATTTTTTTAAAAACTTTATTTTTAATCTAAAATACATAAAAAATACTTTAGATATGTTGATAATCTTATTTATAACATTGAACAACCCAAAACCAAGATGAAATAAAAAAAATCCTTGAGCTTACATCTACCACATCAAATAATATCAAATAAGATGAGAGGCTGAAAAAAAAGTAAAAAAAAACATAGGTTAAACTTCTCATCAGATAAAGCTTATTAATATCAAAATTAACATTTTTCATGGACAAAGTCAAGATCAAGTAAGATCTTATTTCTCTACCACCGAGATATAACCACTTTACCACCGAAATATAACCATTTTCTCTTTCTTCTCTCAAAATATATACTGAAAATAAAAAAACTAAAATTTTACATTAAAATTAAATTTTAGAAATATTGAAGGATAAAAAGTTTATAATTTTAAAAGTGAACCAAAATAATTTTTCCACCCAATTTCAAAATTGCCATATTTCCAACTTTTTTTTTAACTTTAGTCCTCTTTCTTCAATCTTGCCCTTGCTCAACAAATTTGAAGCAATTGAAC
>NW_011502066.1:15263-26638 GCF_000495115.2 Populus euphratica | reverse complement strand
ATTACACACAAACGTAGCTCAAAACCTTGATGTTTTTCTTTTAACTTGAAAAATTTAAATGTTGGACGTTGCTACAAACTACTCCACCTGCCACTGTGAAGAGATGAGCAACATTTGGCTGCATCGATCTTGAGTGCAGCGGGAACACTATGCCTCTAATTCAATTTCAATAAATTATCTCGAAACTTATAGATATGAGTTTTTCTCTTTTATAAAGATAGAAATATCATTTAACTAAAAATATATATAAAAAATTATCTAAATTTAAAGGTAACTAAGATTCTTTAAATATTCAAAATGAAATGGAGTAACATGTCACGTTAAAAACATCTTAAAAACACAATAAATATTTTATATAAGAAAATAAACATCTAAAATACAAACACTATTTTACATGGACTATTAGCATGTATATTGTTCATCTAATGAATGAATCGCAAAGTGATTTGCTGCTAAGTTTGAATATAAAATAAAAATATATGATTTGACTTGAAATTATATTAGCTCCTTAAAATATCTTTACATGATGGTAGTACTTCAAGTAGTGGTCATTCAACGGTTCAATCATCTTAATCTTTAATTTTCATGTCAAATGGTAGTAAAGAAAGGACAGATTTGACAAGAGATCATTATAGAGAAGCTCCTGAAATTAGTGTTGGATGTAAAAAAAAAACTAAATTAGTATGTTTATATTGTGTTAAAGTATTTGCGAGTAGTGACATTAATCGATTTAAGCAACATTTAGCTAGAGCTAAAGGAGAAGTTGAACAATATCCTAAATGTCCTCTTGATGTTCAACATCAAATGCTTTTTAAAGGAAATGCTAAAACAAAATAAAAATAGTTAGAGAAATTCAAGCAAATTTTAATCCTTTTAATGCATAACGAAGGGAGCATGAAGAGATGATGATTAGACAATTAAAAGATAATGATGGTGGTGTTGATGATGGAGATGTCAATATTAAAAATATATATTACCACTAAAGGTTGCAAAAAAGAAAAAATCAAAACACCAACTTTGTAAAACAATCGACTACAAGTTATGGAAAGGAAAAAAAATATACAATATTAGGGTAATATTTCATGCCAAAAATAACTCTCAGTGCTCAAAAGTCTCTTCAGAATTGTTTGCAAAGGAAGGAAGCAGTTGAATGATGTGATATTGCTTTAGAAAAGTGCATGATTGATGCATGTGTGTCATTTAATGCTGTTAACTTTGTGTATTATGAACATGCTATAGATGTTGTAACAGCTATGAGTCTTAGCTATAAAGGACCAAACTTGCATGCTATTTATAGTTATTGCTTGGCAAAAGTGGTTGATGAAATGAAAATTTATATTGAGAGCTATTGAGAGATTTGAAAGAAAACTGTTTGCATATTAATAGCTGATGGATGCACAGATTAGAAAAGGAGGATTTTAATTAAATTTTTAGTATATTATTCTAAAGGAATAATTTTTTAAAAAAATTCTAGGTGTATAAGATGTTTTAAAAACTACTAGATTGTTGTACTAGTTATTTTAGAGAGGTTATTTTGTATGTTGGGGTAAAAAATATTGTGCATATGTTGACTGATAATACTGTAAATTATGTTGCTGTTAGCAAGTTATTGATGGATGAATTTCCTTCAGTATTTTAGTCTTCTTATGCTGCTCATTGCATCAACCTTATAGTGTAGGATATTAGTAAATTGCAGTCAGTTTATTCTGTTATTGAGCATACTTCTGGCATCACAAAGTACATATATAATCATTATTATCCATTGTATTTGATAAGGAAGTTCACTAGAGGAAAAGAAATACTTCGTCCAACTCCTACTCATTTTGCTACCAATTTCATTGCAAAGCATTTTAGCTTATAAAGATAAGTTGAGAGCTATGATGACATCTAGGGAATGAGTCTCATCTACTTATGCTAAATATAGCAAAGGAAAAAAAAATTTCTTAAGAGTGTGCTAAACTCTTTTTTAGAAAGAATGTGCAATAATTATACGAATGAGTGAACCTTTAGTTTGAGTTCTATAAATGGTTGATAGTGATGATAGACATTCAATGAGATTTTTGTATGATGTTATTCATCATGCAAAAGAAGAAATGTTATTTCAAAAGAGAAAGACTAGAGTGAAACATTTCATAGACATTATCAATAATCGATGGGATGAACAACTATATAAAAATCTTTATGCAATGGTATTTTGCTGAATCCTTAATTTCAATATGATACAAATATAATGGATAAACATATGAGAACCATTTTTAGACTTCTAGATGTTTTTGAAAAGTATGCATATGAAAATCTACCATTGCAAAGTAAGATTACAAGTGAGATGAAGCTATTTAAGAATGATGAACATGATTTTGGTCAAGCGCCCGTAATAAATGATCGCACTCTTATGCCTCTAGGTATATAATTTTTATATTTAAAAATATTATTTGACATAGTCTTACTTTTTTTTTTGTAAAGATAAATGGTTGATGGCATATGGAACTAATGCTTCAAATCTACAACATTTAGCTATACAAGTGTTAAGTCAAACTTGTAATTTTTCAGGATGTGAGAGAAATTAAAGTATGTTTGAACATATTCACTCTAAGAAGAGAAATAGATTGGAGCACCAAAGGCTCAATGACCTTGTCTACATTCACTGCAATCTAAGATTGAAATAAAAATATTTTTCTTTTCTTTAATTCCTTAAATATTATTTTATCTTATTTAGTAGCATTATTAATACTTATATTGTGTTTGCCTTCACTTTTAATATATAGGAATTATTGGAAATGAAAAAAGTATGATCCAATTAATTTTGAGACAATTTGTGACATTGAAAATTGGGTAGTAGAAGATGACCCATCAATTTTGACAACTGAAGAAGTAAAGAGTTTTCACCAAACTTTATCAACAATGACCATACAAGATACTTTAGATGATGATAATTAATGATTGATTATTTAGTGATAAATATTATTTAAAATAAAGTATTGTTTAAATTTATTTGTTAATTGTGTTTGAAATGTAGATGTCATAAATATTAATGAGATTGAAGATAATTGTGACGATGAAGTTTTAAATGAGCATGATGATGATTTATTAGGTGTTGATGAGATTGGCTCAATTCCATCGATATTTGATTCAAATTTTGTTTCTATGGATACAGAAGAATTTAATGTGTTCATTTAATAAAAGTAAATGTGTCGTTAATTTTGAATTTATGTTGTTCGATGTTTTGTTTTAAATATTTTAGAATTTATATTTGATTTGAGTTTTGGATATTGAAGTAAATTTATATTATTGGTTTAAAATTTAAATTTGGTTTATATTAGTATTGCATTGTAACTAGTTAGGTATTTTCTATAAATATTGTATTAATTTTTTAGATTAATCCAGATCAACCTACTTAATCAATAACCCGATTATTATTAGATTGAAGTAACCACCAAATCAAGTTTCAATACTGTAGACAATACTTCCTAGCAAAAACTGTGGAAGCTCCTTCAGAAAACCAGCATCATCAAGGACAGCCATGAAGGATTCTCCACACCACACATTTTAAGAGCCTTCCGATTTCCATAGCTACCCCCTTCTCGAGCACCAGATTTCAGTGTACCAAAGTGTTCGAGGACAGTTTGGTGGCAAACACTTTCAAACCTAAAATTCCTATGATGCCTCCGAAACCTCACATTATTAAAATATCCACCCCTTTCTTTCCTTCCTTTTCCCGCGTTGGTACCGGCTACCGCCTCCCCCCTTCCGATCTTCTCTTTTAAAGATCGCCGATTATTACACCCCAACGTTTCTTTCACGACTGTTTGGGAAATTACTTCTTAGTCCATGCCACTTTAAAATATTCCATTGAAATATACGCTAAAAGAAAAAAACATTAACGGCGTCTTTTCATTAGGGAGATTTCTCATTTCGAAACGGAGGAATTATTCGAAAGTGTGTTATAGATTAATTTTTAAAGTATTTTTTTTATAAAAATATATAAAAATAATATTTTTTTAAAACTTATTTTTATACCAACATATTAAAATAATTTATAAACATAAAAAAATTAAATTAACGGATCAACAATAACAAAAAATGATCTAAATATGTATTTACAAACTTATTATTCTGAGAATGATAATTTATAATTTTAAAGTATATCATGGAGTGGTCTTTATTTATTTTGAGTGGGTCTTTATTTATTTATAAAGAGTATATGAATTAAATTTATTCATGTTATATCTGGTGATTTTAATTCCTAAACTAGTTAGTGTCAACATGACCGAAAATTCCTTGTTAGATTAGGTCAAAAACACAAACCCTAAACTCTATCCTTGCAAATGAAACCACACTCAATGCAGAAGAAGAAAAAAGTGAAGCTGTCCTTCCAAATAATTAGGAGCAAGAAGATAGTGTGCTCCATAATCCGACCCTTCCTTTTCAAAATTTGGAATGAGAATAATAATGCAGTGTCCAATTTTGCCATTTCCTTCTCTCTCTCTCTCTCTCTCTGTCTGAGTTTATTTTCATTGTGATTTCGCTTTCACTTTCTATGAGAAACAGTCGCAGAAAAATAAAATAAACCCGAAAACACTCTTCAAAATCTCTCTTCATTTTCATGGAAAACCTCTCACATTCTCAACACCCAAACATGCTCTCCAAGAAGCCCTTCACCAACCCCAGCAAGATTGTCTACGACGATGTATTTTCTGCACCACCTCGTTTTGGAGCAGCCCCAACATTGTCTCCTCGAGTGGAAGACTACGGCGAGATATTCGGCGCGTTTCACGCGCCACGTGGAGCTTCCTCCTCGATTCCAGTGCTTGATCTCCCATTGGTAGATAATGAAGCAGCTGAAGATGTTTTCTTTGATGTTAGAAGCTGTTCTGGACTTGATTATAATGAGGTTTTTGGTGGGTTTAATGCCTCTGATTTTGATGTTTGCTTCGAAGAGTTGATGATGGAGCATTCTAACGGCCGTGATTTTTCCTCTGATGAAGCTTGGTATGGTCATTTTGTGCTTTTCAAGTTGACAGCTTTTTCAAGTTTTTCTGGGGGTTTTCTTCGCACTAAAATGTAAAAAATAATGTCTGTGTTTGTGTGAGTTTATGGTTTTTTTTTTTGTTGTCTTGTTTGTGGATTTTTCTTTTGGGGTGGGAGGGTGAAGGGGCTTGTTACAGTGTGTGAATAATATGTGTAGTCGTTGTCTTCTTTTCCTTCTTTTTTTAGTTGTCTTGTTCGTAGTGTAATTTCTGTTGTTTTAGCTTTTTCAAAGCTAAGTTTAATATGTGAGTCTTTTCTATTTCTTTTTCATTGGTGGTGCGTTTGTGGATTTAAAGTGTCATATTGTGGATTATGGTATATGAGAAGTTACCATGAGGTAAACTGTACGAGGTATAATTTTGAAATTTTAGCTTCAGTGATCATAGATTGTGGTGTGATCACGCATACGTTGGTGCTTGGTGAAGCTTAAGGCTGGATGATCATAGATTGAGAAATTTTAGCTCCAGTGATCATGGATTGTGGTGTGATCACGCATACATTGGTGCTCTGCGAAGCTTAAGGCTGGATGATCTGATGTTCCGAGGAGAAATTTGGTTTATTTCTAAAAGTATAAAGTTTATTTTTTGAATTGAGTATGACTTTTCAAGTAGACCCGAAGGCCTTTAGTGTATGCTGGTGCAAGGAGGTTGTGCCCATTGAAAAATTAGGAGTATGGCATGTGTATATAAAATGGTTTATCTCTTTTGTTTATTTTGCAAGTGATTAGTTTGTCATAAAAATATTGATGCTTTGCTTGCATGCTGATGTGGTTATCCCTATGGGGAACTGCCGGCTGTTTATTTTATTTAATTTCTTGTATTGTTTTGTGTGTTCTGTATGTTTGTGTTCATTGAGTAAAAATCAATAGCACCTTAAATGGTAAAACCCAGCAAGATAGAATCTGACAGTGGAATGCGTTTTTTCTTTTTACTCATTCATAGGACACCGGAAGATCCTGAATATCTATCAGAAGAGTCAGATAATTCTGCAAAGAACCAATGCTTGTCGAATGGTGACTCTCATGAGTCCATTGATGGGAGTATGGAATTTAACATATCATATCATAAAGCTAGTCAAAGCAGCAATAAAGATATGTCAAATGGGATCACACATGTGACTCAGCTATTTGATGTTCCTGGATATGCTTTTATGGTTGATAAATCCATGTCTTTGCCAAAGACAGATAATGAGCACCCACCTCTGCATGTGAGTGATGATGGTCATCTCAATATTGATTTTACGGGGGAAGTGATGGGGGAAAAGAAGCTTAGGAAGACCATGTCACATCCGGCTAATGGCAATGCTAATGGGCTAGTTTTTGGAAATGAAGTTAGACCTCATAAGGAATATGTCAGAAATGTCTCTCTTCCTAACGAGACATTTGTTACTATTTCTGATGTCAACCTTAAAACTCACCCCTCTCAATTGCCGCCACCCTCTAGACCACCTCCTGCATTTGATTTCAAAAAGAGAGATTTTAGTAAATCAACTCCAAACTGTCAAGCTGTTGCTTCCTCGGGGATTGCTGGTGATAGTTCTCCACCTTACTATGATGTTGAGGTAGATGCAAGTTCCTCTGCTGCAGCCTCTGCCGCTGCTATAAAAGAAGCTATGGAGAAAGCTCAAGCCAAGCTTAAAAGTGCAAAAGAATTGATGGAGAGGAAGAGGGATGGCTTTCAAAGCCGTACAAAATCAGGTTCAAAGAATGATAGGAAGGATAGAGAAGGTAGGGTGAGTAAGAATGATGATGTGTCTGGTAGTAAAAAATATGAAGAGGACACTTGTGAAAGAGAGAATAAAATTGAGTTTTCTGTCATGGAGGAAAGGAAAAAGATTAGGGTTCCAGATTCATTGGAAGGGAAAAGGCATCTAAATGCAGCAGAAAAATCTTCTGATGAGAAGCATGGAAGGGAATCCTTGTCATCTCAAGGATCTGACAGAATTGATGAAGCTGGAGAATGGAAAGAAGCTACTCAATTTTTTGAACTGGTGAGAACAGATGTGCCCAGAAAAGTCACCGAGTTGGAAAATAATGATAACATTTTGCTGCAGAACACAAACATTCATGAACAAGGGCAGAAGGTGAAAAAGGCAGCCACGGAAGCAATGCAGCAGCAGCAAGAAAATGGGAAGAAAGTACAAGCATTTACAGCAGATCATGAACTGGAGGAATATGCAAAGAATTTTAAAGTATCGAAACCAGCTTGTGACCAGGGGGGAAGCAATGGGAGATCTGAAGCTGCTAAAGTGTCACATGGAGAGAAAGGGCTTGCAATGAAGGCACAAGTGGCTCAAGAGGTTTTCAGAGTGGAGGGTGAGGAGAGATTTAGAATGAACTTGCAGTCTATAGGAACTGAAAAGAGACAAACTAAAGCTAATGGGTCACAAAAACATGAGAACATGGTAGATGTTCCACGAGAACAAAGTAAAATTGAAGTTAGGCAGACTGCAGAGGACAAGGAGAAAGGGCCTTGGCCAAAAGAGGCTATTAGAAGTGTGGAGAACGAGAAACAACTCATTTGTAAAAAGGATGGTGGTGAAAGGAGAGGAAGGAGCACTTCTGAGCAGGAAGAAAATGAAAAGATGCTCAAAGCACCTCTTGAACAAATGGAAAATGAGAGAAGGCTGAAGGAGGCACTGAAGCAGGGAGAAAAGGAGAAGAGGATAAATGAGGCTTGCGTGAGGGAAGAAACTGAGAAGAAGCAGAGAGAGGCTTATGAAAAAGAAGAAAAGGAGAAGAGATTAAGAGCAGCTCTTGAATGGGAAGAAAATGAGAGGAAACTCAAAGAAGCCTTTGTGAAGGAGGAGAATGAGAGGAGACTGAATGAGATTTGTGAGGAGCATGAGAGGAGACTAGGAGAGGCTACTGATAGGGAGGAGAATGAAAGGAGACAAAAAGAGGTTCGTGAAAGAGAAGAAAATGAGAAGAGACTCAAAGAAGCTCTTGAGAAGGAAGAGAATAAGGGGAGGCTGAGAGAGTTTTTCCAAAGTGAAGAGAATGAGAAAAGATCAAAAGGAGCTCTTGAGCATGAAAATAAGAAAAAACAGAAAGAGGCTAATGAAAGAGAAGGGACTGAGAAGAAATCTAAAGAGGTTTTTGAAAATGAAAAGCGACTAGAAGAGACCAATGAGCTTGTTGAAAGTGGCAAGTTAAGAGAGGCTATGGAGGGAGAAGCAAGTGAGCTAGGAACATGCGAGTTAGAAGAAATTGGGGATGCATACCAAGAGATTCGCAACTTGGGAAACATTGAGGTGACACTTAAGGATGTCTCTGAGAATGATGAACTAGGGGTGCTAAATGAGATGGGTGGGAACTGCAGGGTAGCGAAGCAGGCATGTGAGCCAGATGAAAATAGGAATCTTGAGTCAACTAGATTAGTTGGAAAACATGAGGGGAAGAACGGGAAACAAGAAGTGACTGGGGAGAATGCTCATGAAGAAATTAGCAAGGTACCTCCAGTGCTGAAAATTGGCAACAAGGAAGCAACAGTTGAAACTGTTAATGTGCAGGTTGATGAACAAACAAAAGTGTCTGGTGTGGATCAAGGCAACTTAGAACATGAAAAGAATCAAGATGATGCAGCAGCCTCGGTTTATGGTGATGAAAGGATGAGAAAAGCAGGGGAAGCTGGAAATGGAACTGGACAAATGAGCATAGAGAAAACCAAGAAAGCCTTCCAAATAGAATCTGATATTGCAAATCAAGGCAAGGAATTTGCTCAGGATAGGGGTGAGAGAAGAAAGAATATGCCTCAGGCAGTTGTTATGAATCAGGAAGAGAGAAAGGACAATTTCATGTCAACCAGGGCAGAGAAAAAATCAGTTGTGACAGGAAGGAAAATAGAAGCTGCTCAGCCAGCTGATTTAGAAGCAAAGGGAAGCACCCTGGGATCAACTCAGCAGTTTAGTGTAAGTGAAAGAAAAATGAAGGATCTCAACAAGACCCTTTCACCTGAAGAAAAAGAAGCTGAAAGGATGAGAAGAGAAAAAGAGTTCGAAATGGAACGTCTTAGAAAGATGGAAGAAGAGAGGGAGAGGGAACGAGAAAGAGAAAAGGATAGAATGGCTGTTGACAGAGCAGCGCTAGAAGCTCGTGAAAGGGTACATACTGAAGCCCGTGATAGGGCAGAACGGGCCACCGTGGAAAGAGCAATAACTGAGGCCCGTGAAAGGCTAGAGAAGGCCTGTGTGGAGGCTAGGGAGAAGTCATTGGCTGATAATAAAACATATTTAGATGCCAGGCTCAGGGAACGTGCTGCTGTAGAGAGAGCTACTGCAGAGGTCCGAGAGCGTGCTCTCGGAAAAGTAATGTCTGAAAGGACTGCTTTTGAGACAAGAGAACGATTAGAAAGATCGGTCTCAGATAAATTCTCTGCTTCTTCCAGGAATGGTGGAATGGGACCTAGCTCTTCATCCTCTGTATATAATGGTATGTATTCTGCACAAACTGGAATTTCTATAAAATTTCTTACACACCTTTGCACATATTTGTTCTCCTTTATTGCTTCTGAATCATGCATCCCTGTAGAAAAAGGTTCCTACTATATGGAGAGATCTGAAGGGGTGGAAGGTGAGTCACCTCAGAGGTGTAAAGCAAGGTTAGAGAGACATAGGCGAATAGCTGAACGTGCGGTATGATTTTCTTCCTTCATAGTAAACAGTAATCAATTTGTTTATATAAAGGAGTTCATCTGTAATGTTTTGGCTTTCTGGCAGGCAAAAGCTCTAGCAGAAAAAAATATGCGAGATCTTCTTGCTCAGAGGGAACAAGCAGAGAGAAATGTAATAATTTTTTGGGAAGCTATTCCTCAAACTTTTATCTTGCTTTGCATATTCTATGTGTTTAACTCCAATTAAATTTTGCTTGCAGAGAGTAGCAGAAACTCTGGATGCTGATGTCAAGAGATGGTCAAGCGGGAAAGAAGGAAACTTGCGTGCATTGCTTTCAACTTTGCAATATGTATGGTTCATTCTCCTCACATCATTTTAAGAATGACGTTGTCTTCTGGTTTCCTTTAATGATGCTAAAATGTAAATAAACGGAAGTTATTTTGCTAAGGCCTTTTTCTTGGATAAGATATGAAGACAAATTTTGAATGAATATTTAATATGGCCAAATTAAAATTAGAAAGTGTCTAGCTCCTATGGGTTGTTAAGGTGTCATGGTATAGTTTCACTTGTTTAACTACTCTCCATCAACTAGTTTACTTCATTTCCTTTTTTAGGTTTTTCTAATGGTGATAAATGTTTAGATTTCCAGCCTCCTTTCTGCAGTTTTCACTACATTTAGCCTGTACGATGTTACTTGAACTATTTCTTTGTGGCAGATCCTTGGACCTGATAGTGGCTGGCAGCCAATTCCGTTGACTGAAGTTATAACTTCTCAAGCTGTAAAGAAAGTTTACAGGAAAGCCACTCTTTGTGTTCATCCTGACAAATTACAGCAACGGGGTGCAAGTCTTCAGCAGAAGTACATATGCGAGAAGGTCTTTGATCTTCTGAAGGTACTGGCTTGCAAGTTACTTCCAAAAGCTTCAAGTGATGATTGAAACTCTAGTAGATATGGTAGACTAGTTCTTAAATTCATTTATAAGACCAGTTCTTCTGTTGTTGGAAAACAGCCTTCATACATTTATTGGTTGGGAACACCAAATGTGGCAGGGGGCAAACCCTTCACAGAAAGATCTCTTGTTGTGAATCCCTATGTTGGCTTTCTATGCCTAGATTCTTCTCATTAGGTTAGAATTACTCTGCCTCACTAATCCCCATCGGTTGGGGCAGCATCTTCTCAAGGGCAGCGTTTAACTCTTGCTTACCAAATGGTCATCAGTATCCAGTAGCCTGTAGTGCGTATAAAAGCATCTAGTTTTTTTATTTTTATTTTTGATGAGTGAAAAAAATACAGCATGCATTCTATCCGAGCATAGTTTTGTTGTTCCATCAGGCCAATGCATCAAACACTTAAACCGTGGACATTCTTGCTAGTTTCTGTATTCTTATTGATTTATTGGTGGTTTGTTCCCAGGAAGCATGGAACAAGTTCAACTCGGAAGAGCGGTAGCCCAAGCTTATTATATCTGTGCTGATTGCTTATTTACAGCAAGCTACTCATTCTGTAAATACATTCGTCCCATGGCTAAAGTATCTTCAAGTCCATCTGATATTTCATTGCCTATTGGAGTTTCAGGATGTAATTTATGCTCAAAGGAAAATAGGTAAGAAACAAGTATTATTCAATGAAAAGTGGCCATTTCTGTTCCTAATCTGCTATCCAATTAAGTTTCTATGTAAGAATTTGCATGCAAAGAAGAAAGCCTTCAAGTCCTGGCCCCATTTAATTGTAGGGA
>NW_011502066.1:0-15203 GCF_000495115.2 Populus euphratica | reverse complement strand
AGGGAAAAGGGGGGAAGAATTGGGTAACGAGTCAACAGAGCTGGACAAATTTTTAGAGAGGTTTGTCGTGGTTGTTTTCTGGCCAGATCAGGGAGTTCTTTGAACCCTAATTATTTGTATTTATCTCTTCAATCTTATTAATATGTTTAGGAAAGACATTTAGGTTCTTATGAAGTTCAATTTCATCTTGAGTGAACCTTTATCATCAACTACGAGATTTAGTAAAAGCCCTAAAGCTAAATCCCACGGGCTTCAAGATGTTCATCTCAGGCACTCAATGAGTTTTATTTCATGCAATCACCTAGGTAGATGGAGACATGAAGGATGGAAAGTCATTTGGTTGTAAAGATGAAGATAAAAGTAGGTTTTTGTCTTGGTGTTAGGGGCATTTTTTAGCCATTTTTTTGGTTTTTCTAAAAAGGAGGGATAGAGGTAACAAGATATGTAAAATGAAGTTTTTTTTTTCTTTTCACAAATCCCTTTAAACATGTCATAATTTTCACCATTAGATCCGAAAAGTAGAATATGTGTGTGTGTGTGTGTGTCTAAAATGAAGAGGTGGGGTTTAAATAATGACAAAAAAATATGCATTTTGAAGAAATTATTATCTTGCATTTTGTTATATTTTAACTTTGTATGGATGCAAATATTTTATTTAACATGTAATTAATTTAATTATTTATTTTGTTATTAAATATATTTGGATAAATGATTTAATGATCTGAGTAAATTGTAATTTCATTATATTATTTTCTTAGCAATAATTTTTTTTTTTATGATGTTTACAAGTTCTTTTTTAATATAATTTTGATGAATAGAAAAATTATCGATTTAGATTATTTAAAAAAAGACTCATTGAAAATAATGATATTTACATATTTAAAGCATTACAAATTTGATGATAATACATATTAATAGTAAAATCATTTGTTTTTGTTTTTAGTTTAATACAAAGTAAAAAACTAACATCTTAAAAAAATACATAAATAAAATTCATTAGTTTAAACATTGCAAGTTAGATGGGAATATATATATACAAAATAAAATACATAAATGTTTACAATGTGTGGCACACAACTTGAGCTCAGTTTTTTCTGTCCTATTTACTTTTATCTTTTGGATCATAAGAAAATAATCAAATTATTATTGAATGATTAAGCTGAAGAAGGATTGATGACAGAAAAAAGAGACGCATGCCTATCCTTATAAACAAAATGATTCTTCTTTTAAGGGGTGAAAATGATGATTGATAGCCGAGGGTTTTGTGGAAAACTATTTTAGCAATCAGTAAAGGTGTAATTGTAGGAGTGATCAAGATTTGTTTACATGTCATGATGAATGGCCCTTTAAGTTGTATAAGAGTTGGTAAAAACGCACCATAACATCAACATCAATCCACCACTACGATACTCTTTTTGGGATCTGAAGCTAGTAACCCTTTTTCAGGCAAAGATCAAGCTCTTCACAAGAGCAAAACTTGCTTGAAACTTTTCTGCATGGGTGACAAACTATGGGTTTGAAATGATTATGACATTAACCTTTCTCTAATCATTTTTCTTATATGCATACATACATATATCTATTTTCTAATGATTTTGGACCTGGAAAGATGGATAGATGGAGTTTGAGTTTTGTTATTACGGGGAGCTGTGGAAGAAACTCAAAATTTTTTATGGAGTTCAACAAGGCTTTCGGTGATGGGATTCAGTAAGGTCTTTAAAATTAGATAATTTGCAGAAGGATCTTCGAGCCAGGGAGTCTTCTCAAAAGCAACAGAAATATTAAGTTACGAGAATTGAGCGTGATATTATGCAGGCTATTTCCCAACCAGGAGATAGGAAAGATTATGAATGTTCTTGGTATATTACTCTATAGGTGTTCAGTGCTTCCATGCTTGCCGGGTCGAGTTTACGAGTTTTTTGCAGCGTAAAAAAGCAATGATTAAGCGCTGTCAGTGTATTATAAAAAAGGAAAACAGGTCAACGTATTAACATCATACAAAAAAATAACAAAAAATAACAATAATTGTCAATCTCTATCTCTAGGAATTCAAACATGGAAGCATAAGTCGGAACAAAAAATCAGTGAGCAAAGAGCAGCTCTAAAAAAACAAACCTGCAAATGCAGATCTAGGTAAAGCAACAAAACTCTCAAGTGAGATCAATGAATCTACTTATATTTATCCAGGATTAATTCTCAAGTCGATAAAAATTATACAAAATATCATGAAGACTATCTTTTAATAAATAAAATATTGAATTATAAAATGATAAAATAATTATATAAAATGATAAAAAAAAATAACAATTAAGATGATAATAACTTAATTTGAAAAAATAAAATAAAGAGATGGAGCTGACCTTAATGTCCCTTATAAATCTGGGATGAGTTATAACATAAACATCCTTGGATGCAAGACTTAAAAAATTTGATTTTAGAGGTAATTTAGTCAATCCAATTATTAAAAAACTGAAAATGCCCATTAATGCCAAGTAAATAAAAATAATTTTTAAGAGCTAATTAATAATTTTATTGTGTATTTAAAATTGAGTTGACCTTAATGTCCCTTATAAATATAGCAATGACATTTGCATCCCAAATAAAACATGGAATTACCCTCCTAACAAAGCTAAATGTTCTAATGTGATAAGGGTAAAATTGTAAATTTACAGTGCGAATCTACAATAAATTGTAAGTGTGTCCACAGACCTTATCCCTATTGTTACTATTATTTTCCTATTATAGATGTTGGTCGTAAATTTAAGGTTTTCTTGGGCATATCAAACTTTAAGGCAATTCAAGAGAAAAGAAGGAGAAAAGAAGTGAGATGTTGTTTTTTTTAAAAAAAATATATAATTTTTTTTACATTCAATATAAAAACAAAAATATAATAATAATCCTATAAATAATTCAATTTCTTTTATGCAGGTCGATGAGGATGCAAAATATTATCTACTTACAAATTATAAAAAATAACTGCAAAAGCCTCGAGTTATATAGAACTTCCACAAAAAATGGTAAGGGCAGCTTTTCCAAGCTCTCACCTATCTACTGTAAAAAAAACAACACAACATGACATATGCATCATAATTCTAAAACACAAACTTTAATTCATCTTCCCAATACAATACAAAAAATCAATACATATCGCGAAGTATTGAATATAACAATTCATAATAAAAATTAATATAATATTTTATTAAATTTAAATTAAATTTATAATTCTTAAAACAATAAAATATATAATCTAATTACATCTCAAACTTATTTCAGCTTATAAATGATTTTAGAGAGCTTGGTAAACTTGTTTGGAATACTTATGGATAAATCTATATTACCCCAACTTGCCCAACTCGAGGATAAGCTTATAATGCATGTGTAGAGATCAACACCTAAATCATCCTAATTGATAAATAAACCTACCTCCCTAATTGTATATTGCCATTTATAATAAACAATCTCATATTTCACTTGCTGTTTCAATACGCTTAGCCTCTTTAACCTTCACAATTCTAACATGACACAAATTGAGCAACTTGTTAGCTAAGACATATTTATCGACGCTATCATGTATAACAAATGTTGCTTTTTAAGCTGAAAAAAGAACAAAAAATACTCCACTCTACATCTACATAAGAGCAAACACAATATCCTTTATAGAACACTTTATAGGGCCACCGGTCCTTCTCTTTATAGAGGTGAGTAAAAAAATTAAAAAATTAATTAAATTTAAAAAATAAAAAAATAAAAAAATCTAAATTATAAAAAAAACTGGATTAAACTGATTAGAATTTAAAAAAAAATAACTGATTCGGTTTTATAAGCTCAAAATCAAAAAATTAAATATAATCTAAACTGAAAAAAATCTGAAAAAACCAAGATAAAGCCGAAAAAAAGAAACTAAACTGAAAAAATAGAGTTAAATTAAAAAAACTAAGCTAAACTGAAATTATTTGATTTGAACCGGTTTTTTTAAAATAACAGAACTATAAGTAGTTGGTTTGAACAAATTTTAATTTTTAATTACTTTTTTAATAAAAATTAATACAAAACAAAAAATAATCACTCCCAGAAAGAAAACAGTTCAAACCCTTAATAAAATAATATAAAAAATTATCAATGAAGAAGTTCGGGTCTTGGAATCCCCTCACTAGCAAGGCCATCTAATCAACAGAATAAAAAATTAACATATCACTACTTTCCATAGATACAAGTAAAAAAGTTGGTGGAGGTTGCATAACCCCATTCCCACTCGACTACAATTCATGGTACCAAGCTGCGACAATGTCTTCTCATCTTTCAAAAATGAACGTTGAAAGATATTCTATTTTCCTTCCTTCAGTAAATCTGGATAGTGAAAGTTTGAGGAACATGTATGAAAAAACAATTTCTGTATGATTTTACAATTTCGTAATCTTTTTTTACAATTTAAATTTATATTATATTTTCCTTTAACTACCACATGTTTTTTCCTAATTTTACACTTTGATCTCCTTTGTATCAATTTCATTCCTCCTTAATAATTTTTGATAAATTGACCATTGATTTAAGCATAAAATGCTACAATTAAAATAAAATTTAAGGAATAAATTAAAAAATAAAAATTAAATACCGTGAATTGCTAAATTATAAACCTTATATGTTTTAGTATTTTTAATAATAATTTATTCATAATAATTATTATTTTTAAATATTTTTGGGTTTGTTTTAGCAAACCAAGATTAATTTTATCTTTATAATCTTGCTATCCACGCTCATATCACAGGAGCTATAATAAATTTATTTTTAATTTTAAATATTTTGAAACACAATGTAAACTATATTTTAAAAAAATTATTTTTTATTAAAAATTATATTGTTTATATATTTTGGGTTGTTTTAATATGTTAATTTCAAAAATATTTTTTTTTTAAATATTATTTTAATATAAAAAATATTTTAAATAATAACTGTAAGCATACCCCTCTGAGTATAGAACCTAAAATTCTGAAAGCTTAAGGAAGCGTATAATAAGCCAAGCCTTGTCCAATCTCCTCGTACTAACCTTAACAAAACAATAGAACAGTCGTGTGGTGTGGCTCTACTGTAAAATAAAAACACAGCGAAATCCAAGCACCCGTGATAAAAAACGACATCAATTTCTTGATCCAGAAGCCCAATACGACATCTCCAAACAGTCAGGAGACACCAACTGAGCAAACATTTATCCCAAACACCAAGAAGGGCCCGTTGTCGTGGTCAAACACTCTTATTTGAAACCTAACTGCCAGCTGTAACTACCCAAAAAAGAGAAAGAAATTTAAATTCTATTCTAGCATGACCAAGCCAGCGAGCACATCAAAATGCTTGCTTCAATTTAAAGGGTGTTTTTTTTTTATAGTATTTTTTTATTTTAAATTAATATTTTTGAATGATTTTAATATATTAATATTAAAAATAAATTTTCAAAACTAAAAAAATATTATTTCAATATATTTGTAAATAAAAAATACATTAAAAAATAACTTCAATCTAAACATTTATGCTTCAAATGAACTCGTATAATGCGAGTGGCAAGAGAAGAGGAGGATGTAGTAGGGAGGAACGATTTTAAAATAACTATAGTAAATTAGGTAATAAGGTGGTAATTAATTTGAACTGCTGCGTGAGAAAATAAAAATAAAAATAAAAATAAAAATACAGAAAAAGGGGGAAGTACGTGTGAGAGATATTTTGTAACCCGAAGGGCAATTCAAATATTTGCGGAGAACAAAAACGAGATAGGCTATCTGTCTCTTTGCAATAACAAAGAAAAGGGGAAAAACCCCAAGAAACTTGGGCAGCAAGCGGCCTCTGCTCTCTCTTCCCTTCTTCAAGGACAGGGAAGAGTCGTGAATTTCAATCTACGATACGACACCACCATATGTTATCACTCCTTCTAATATCATGTCGTTTCGTTTCTTCTCTTTTTATTTCTGCACGAAATAATCTTTATCGACTCTTCCCTGATCCTTCTCTTCCCTCTTAATACCACCACCTGATTTTTCTTTTTAGGTTTTCTCCCAGGTTATTGTTCTCTCTCTCTCTCTCTCTCAGCTCCTTCGTTATCAAGGTAATTTTTTCTAGCTTCATTTCCTCGTTCTTAATACCATCACCTGATGTTGACACCATTTTTCAGCTACCCAAACGGTGTCGTTTTGGTATCTATTAAAAATCATAGTTGGGGTTCACTTGCTTTGCTTGTGCAGCCATCTAAAAAGCTGGGTGGAAATTTGCTTCTTATTTTCTTTTTAAATTATTATTGTTTATTTTTGTAATCTAGAAGTTTGTCTTGTCTAGAAATGATTTCTTATTTTTAACGTACTGCTTTGAATAATTGTATCTAAAGCTTGAATTTTGTGATTCTGTAATCAATCGAAGTTAAATTTGTTTCATTTCCACTAATTTCCCCTTATTTACTTGACAAATCCTGTGTTTTTCTATTTAGCTTCTAGATTATGAATTTTATTTGGGGTTAGTTTCTTAACTAATCTCTGATTTCAAGTTTCTGACTTTGATTTTTGATTTGGTGTTGTAGAAGGATGCCATCTTTTCCTGCAACAGCTTTGGATAGGTTGTTAGAACCTGGAGCTTCAAAATTTGTCGACAAGTCAGTTCCTAGTTCGGACGACAACCATCCAGTTCCGAAACCGAAGCCTCCTCCACCAAAATCGAAGCCACCTTTACCCAAATCAAACCTAGAGAGGAGGAATAGTGCGTCGGTGGTAGAGAGGAAAGGTAATCGTCCTCAAATATCGCCTTCGCTGTATGCAACTCCGGAATCGACCCCACTCCCTGATTCGCCATCTTCATTTCCTCCTTCGCCTTATATAATTAATCATAAACGACGTGGGCCACGCCTTTTGAAGAGCTTTTCAGAGGATGATGTAACTTCTAGGAAGAAGGAATTGGAGAAAGATGAGGTGAATGGGAAAGTGGATAATGGAAAAAATGAGCTTGTTGATTCAAGTTATGGCCATTCAGTTACTTTTTTCATCCCTGGTTCTGTTGAAGGTGAGCTTTTGAATGTTGTCAATGGGAGTCCTAGCAAAGAGGATGTTGTAAATGGGAGTCCTAGTAAAGAGGATGCTGTAAATGGTGTCCATCATGATACTATCATCGCGGCGCATGTTAATGGAAAGATTGATGGGGAAATAGCAAGTGGTACTGTGCAACATGGGACTAGTAATACAAGGACGGACTTTACCTTGGAAAAGGATGTGTTGAAGCCAACTGAGCAGAATGGGGAACGAGATGTAGACGTTGATGATTTCTTTGATCCACAGGACTCAATGAGTTATACTAGTAACACCTATGTTGAAGACACCACCGCAGCTGAGTCTTCTATGGAGCTTACTGCAGCTATACCAGTGGGAGAGTTTTATGATGCTTGGGAAGGTACCTTGGGTGTTCATGTCGTACTCTATTCTTTCTGTCTGTTTTACTTTGGTAGATCATCTGGTTATTGGAAAAGTTATAGTGCGTTTCCCTCCTTTTGTTTTTTTCATGCATCATGCTGTTTGGCATCTTGCGTTTAATCTGCCATATTTAAGTAGTATCTCATAGCATGCTATGGTGCTGGGGGAGCCATTGCTCTTCTTACCTCTTCTATACTTTTTGTTGTGTTTTTTCTTTTGCTATATGCATGCTTCGTATTGTTTGTCATCACCTCTTTACTCTGGCATATTATTATTATTATTGAAGAACGCAAATTTTGGTTCTGCCTTATTTTTTGGTTGTTTACTCTTATGGATACAATATAAGCAGCTGTTTAAATTGAGGAATTCAAGCGTTATCATTTCCCATAACTATCTCTGTATTCTTTTAGTAAAATTAGTAGTGTAACAAATTTATGTGTACTAGTCATAACAGAATGCAGAAGCTCACTTTTGTTTATTACTATTGCTAGAACTATCATCTGAGAGTGGGCCACATCCATCTCCTTCTCCTCATCTCAGTGGAGCTGAATTGCGTGAAATGAGATTGAGTTTGTTGATGGAGATAGAGAAGCGGAAGCAAGCAGAGGAGGCTTTGACTAATATGCAAAACCAGTGGCAGAGAATCAGGCAAGAATTAGCTCTGGTAGGGTTATCCCTCCCTGCTTTTCCTGTTGATGTGCCAGAGAATGATCAGCCATCAGATTCTAATCCTGCAGAGGAGATTTGCCAGCAAATCTATCTTGCTCGGTTTGTATCAGAATCTATAGGAAGGGGAATTGCAAAAGCTGAGGCAGAGATAGAGTTGAAAGCTCAGATTGAAGAAAAGAACTTTGAAATTACTCGATTGTGGGATCGACTTCATTATTATGAGGCTGTGAATCGAGAGATGTCTCAGAGGAACCAGGAAGTCATAGGTGAGATTTTTGTTAAATGTTTTAAGGTTTCTTTTGTCAGCGTTCTCATTATTTTTAACTTGGGGTGCTTGTGGAATCAAGAAAAACTATAGCTACGTTTCTAATTTCCTTAGTGTGTTGGTTCAAGCCAATGTTCTAAAACCATGTGAGTTATTGGACCCAAAGAAAAGAAACCTAAGATACTAGGTGTACTCCTAGAAGGATGGAACTGGTTTGGTAGTAATTGGCTTATAGCTACTAGGGATTGTTGAAACTGGTTATGAAATTCCTGCTCAGTTTGTTGATCTAGTCAACTAGAAAGCTTGAAACATTGTTGTCAACATTTAAGCAGTTCATATATTGCTGTCCTAGATTGACTGGCTAGTTATCTGTATGTTCTGTTGACCGGACCCAGTGACCTAACCAGTTTTCTGTAGTACAATTTGATTGGCAAGTTTGCTTTGCTTTGAAAACATTGGTCCTTTCCTTCTAAATGGGCAGAGTGAGGAGCTTTTGAACAAGAGCGAATTAAGAAAATTGTTGAGATTTCCTGTCGTAAGCATGCTCATCTCATAGCTTTTTAAGGTGTACTAGCTTTAATTGGAGCCCCATTCTATGTATTGCTAGATTATTGGTCTTGTAATATATGGCTTCTTATTTTGTAGAAATGGCACGGCGTAATAGGCAGGTAAGGAAAGGGAGGCGGAAGTGGATTTGGGGCTCAATTGCTGTTGCAATTACACTGGGCACAACAGCCTTGGCATGGTCATATCTCCCAGCAATGAGAGGATCTTCTTCTGCCAGTGATTCTCATGCGTCAGAGCATGATGATACAGCTAATTGATGAGCATCTGATCAATCAATAGACTCTGATGCCATGTCACAGGAGAATAAAAAGGTTTTATAGTCCATCTTGTGAATATCAACCTCTTGCTTTTGTCCCTAGCAATTTTCCTGCCTGCATAGATTGCAGGGTTACTGCCTGCTTAGATTGCAGGGTTACCATCATAATAATTCATTACTGCCTTACTGGTGATCTGGGAGGTGATTAATTTGTCCTGGGTCATTGATCATCTGCAATCATATGTCTAGCCTTTTTGTGCTTTCAAGGCCTTGCTGATACCTGCATGAACACCATCAGGTCCATCCTAACATTTTCAACATTTTAGAAAGAGAGCTTTCTATCCGGGGAGGGCCAATAGTCTCATTGATTTTAGTTTGTTCTGTATTTAAGTTGTATCAATTGCAAGTCTCCGCAGCTATGAAACTAAGGTCAAGAGAATTGATATGTTGGAACGTGGTTATCCCTGACAGAAGGGTCTCAACCTAGGAGGAATTATTTTGGATGCTAATCTATACATTAATGTTATTAGCCCGGGGTGAGTTTCGATGTTCATTTGCATTATGCATAAATGTACTAAACTGGTGATAGAAAGGTATATGTTGTTACTGCCTTACAGCTTGTTGCTATCGAGCCATTGACCAAATAAAACATGGATTCATAGATTGTGAAATGAAATTGACACATGGTGATCCTGTCCATGTGTGGGGAGTACTGGTATATGTTGGATCACGTAGTTATTAAAAAAGGTTGTCGCTTTAAAGATTCAAAACATTATGTAAAACCACAATTAGTTGAGATCCTAGTAAAATAGATTGTAGAAACTATCAAATTTCATGTTACTAGCGATTCTACTGTTTCGGAATTTTGAGTTATCAGGCCATTTGGGCTAGTTTGGAATTATATGTTGATATTTTTTTTTTCTTCTACAGTTTTCTTGCAATCCGAACATGGTTCAAAGCTATAACTTGCATAATTTGATCTGACTTCAGTGTTTTGAAAGGCCGTAATCTGATTTCTCTTTGATAAAACTTTACTTGCTATAGAATGACTAGATATGCTTGCCTGCATAGAATGACATTTTTCTCTTGTTTAGTGTGGCCTACCCTTGTTCTGCAGGAGCACAATTTTAGTTCATAAAATTTAAGTTGAAGGGCTAAATCTTGTTTGACCCAAAACTATTGTTAATTTTGGGTAATTTAGCCCATTGTTTACACAGCAAGAACATTAAAAAATAAAATAAAATCATCCTAGGGTGTCGTGGGGCAAGGTAAGGAGAGAAGAGAGGAGGAAGGAAGAGATTAACTCTCTAGTTAATGTCCCATTTTTGGGCAGAGTTGATTAACTCTCTGGTTTATGTCTCAATACTTGAGCCCAAACAAGGTCCGACAAATAAAATTCCAAAGCTTTATGGTTGTATGCAGTTTTTCTGTCATCTAAACGATTATTAAGAAACAACAATTAAACAAGGGTAGCATGCCTTCTTAATTCCTGCTAACTGCCGAGGCGTAAACACCAGAAGCAGCAGATTATCATGAACCGTGTGAAGGGTAGCAAGACATGACGGATAACAAAAAAGCTCTCGAGCAGGAGGATGACGACGATGGTGCTTGGGAGAGCGAGAGCTTGAAGGAGTAGAGTAGAGTGAGTTGGGCTTGTTTTTATTACCATTTCAACGATCACTTTTATGAGTTGTCTGACCATCATTTTAAGCGTGGAGAGGATCCCCTTTCTTTAGAGGGAACTCGGTCCAAAAACATCCCTAACAATGTATGCATATAAAAGATAGGCAATCAACGATGTAACTGGACCTGATCAGGCCTGTCTTGGCAATACCTTCCATGAAAATAAAGTGTTAAGAATCAAAATACAGACACTGAGAAGTTGCTCTCGTATAATACTACTGTGTTTGACTTGATTACTCTCCTGGACGAAAACACTCATCTCTAAGAGAGGAGCCATTTCCACAGAACCTTACTGTGATTACACTCAAAACACAACAGCTTGTACTTCGGCACAAAACGTTTTCACACATGAAAGGCACGATCCTTTCAGTTTCCTATTCGCTTGCCTCCATTTCCACCCCGCCAATGATGCCTCCTAGCCCTAGCGGCTCTTGCCCTCTTCCACCTCTCCACGTTTCTCATCCTCAAAAAAATCTTTCGGATTTGATAAAGCTTGTGTGCCTGTTGAGATATCACATTTGCAGTTGAGGAAGGTTGCCCCAAGATTATCTCATAACCATCCCGGAAATTGTCCATTCCTTCAGTTAAAAGTTGCCAAAACAGGCCTCCAGCAGCTGCACCTCCTCTTTTAGCCGATGAGTATATCTTGTAGTACACGGTATTGAACAATAGGTCTCTCTGGTATGTGCTGAAACCAGGGTATTTCCAAGATTTTCCAAATTCTGCAATAAGAATTGGTTTTCGAAGTATGTTTTGTGCATCTTGTATGTGGGTATCCAGCCAATTATTCAAGAAAGAAAGCTGGTTTTGATCATTAGAGCTGGAAAACCTGTTCAAGCATAAAAAACGTGTAAGATAAAAAAAAGATTCGGTGTGGCTAATTAAGGTGTGGTTACTTAATTTAGCCATTTTGGTGCGGCTACTGAGTTTTTAACCAGTATTGGCTCCACAAGGACTCAATATAAAGGTCATGGATCTCTTTCATAACGCTATATGATTCTCTTGAGTATAGCAAACGCTTAAGTTCTTATTAGGTTGTAGTTACCATTGATCAGGATATGCATGGACTGTTGCAAAATCAAGTCCAGGGATGCGGTTATTAGCTATGAAGTCTGTTCCTATCTTCAAACCAGGATTGAGACTGTTCCTCTGTGGCGTTGAAGGTCCATAAAATCCTTCTAACCCAGCTTCCAGCAAGTGATTTCTGTCAATTGACTTCACAAAGGAAGCCATTTCTGCTATCCAAGCCTATATCAACAAGCACAGAGACCAAAAGTAAGCACGAATTTTGTGCATTTGTATACCATTCTAAATGAAATCAGTGAATTCATTAAGGCTTACCTTTAACGCTCTGGCAACTCTAGAATTCATTAAGGCTTACCCTTACTAAGGTGGGGCTAAAAGTAAAAGGTCATTTACTGGTGATACGTAAACCTTTTTTTGCCAAACGTTCACTAATCAAGGCGGACCAAGAAAATTGAGGTGCAAATAGAAACGCAATCAATGAAACTTGGTGGGGGCATGCTAAGGATCCATCAAGGCCGGTTGGAAGTAAACCAGAGCTAGAATGCCCTAGTTACTATAATAATGAAGCGTACAACTACAAGGTAGGGCTCTAGATTTACTGGTAGCGAAGAAAAAAATAGAAGGCAACAAGAAGAGGTGAGGTCAATGAACCTGAATAGTCCTTCCAGAAGGATCTGATGTGCATCTAGGCTCATTCATAAGCTCCCATGCCATGATTGTTGGATCATCTTTGTAACGAATTCCAGTAAAGCTATTGTATCTATAAAGAACAGTCTGCAAAACAAAATGTAATCTAAGATAAGTTAATAACTGACTTTATACGCATCACGTCTCATAAACAGAAGAGATCCAGAAACGCGTCTTCATGACCAAGTTAATTCTCTTATGGAAACACCATTCAAACTTTAAGAAAAATCAGACAAAAATCCGGGCAAGTTTCCGATTCTTCAATCTATTATACAAATTTGTAGAAATTCATGCCACGAACGCCTACGAGGGAAAAAAGAGGAATCCATATGCATACAGATACTATACACGATCAACATAAAAACAGAACGCATCTTAAAATCCGAGAAAGAAAAGTGAGTTTAGGGAGAAAGGACTCTGACCTTTATATGGTTCTTGTAGTAACCCTTGACAACGGGGTGCCTGAAGAAATCATCATCAGATGACAGATACTGCCCTCGACTTCTTGCCCAGTTTACGTACTGCTTCTTCCCTCCAAAGCTATCATAGTTGTTAGCAAAGCTCAGAATGAGCTTGATCCCATAACTTCTAGCCTCAGCTACAACAAAATCCAGCCCCTTTACAAATTGTAAAAGGAAAAACAGATGAAAATCGAAATAATTAAGCAAGATTGCGATTTTTGAAGATTTATAAGAACAAGCATAGCTAAAAAGAATTTAACTTTCAAGAGACCTTAAACATTTGTTCATTGTAGGATCCAGGGGAGTACTGTAGAGGTCTGTAACCACCATCACTAAAAGCCCAAGTTCTGGCCACAGTGAGACCATGGCTAGCTGCTTCACGAAATGCAGCTGAAACTTTTGGTCTCTGAGATGGATCAGAAGCCGTGTACATCAACCAGTAAGCGTTGAAGCCATTTGCATAGTAAGGGCTACCATTCAACAAGAAATGCACTCCTCTAGTTCTAATGAAACCATCTCCTGCTTCAACATGGAAATGAAAACATCCTTGATGGATCAAGACGACTAGTAAAAGAGCCAAAGCCAAAAGCGTCATCTGAAATTTTAAGGGTTTGCCGTTTAAAAGTTCAGAGAAGTTCTGTCTTTAAACACTTCAAGATCATCAAAAGACTACAAGCAACTGTCGATAGAGAAACAGACAAGGTTTTTTTTTTTTTTTTTCAGCAACGTAAAACAGAATAAATAAGACGCAAATCAAGTGAATTCTGAATTTGCTTTAAAATATATTATTATCAATTTTACGAGATGCAATATATTTTTTAAATTGTATATTAAATTTAGCTGAAATTTTATAAAGATATAAAAAAAAATATCGTTGTATAATTTTAGGTCAAATAAAATTTAGAAACATATTATTTTAGATAATTAAAATTATTAAATAAATCTTGTTAAATTTATCTTCGTGTACTATTTATAAAATATAGAGGGATTTTAACATGATAATTTTGTTATATTATTTTATCTTATTTATTTATTTAATATTAAAGTGGGGTTTCGGTACGAAGAACGAGAAAGAAAAACATGGAAATGAAAACGAGATCATCCTTAAAGCGTGTAAAGTGGAAAGAAATGGTGCAACGCTATGCAATAAATGACCATTTCTGCCCAACAACTAAATTGTTAATTTCATAACACCATCGTAGATCTAAGCTCCATCAATTCTGGTCTATCACAGCCACTTGATGCATTGCTCTCAAAAAGAAGGTCCCAAATTTCGTACTAGTTTAAATTCCTCTACTGCTGCTTCCATCTTTTCTTCCCTATAAAAAGCATTTGGTGTCTTTCTTTAAGTGTCGCTGGTTACTCCTTTAATCCCCATTTTATTGCATCTCTTAGGTAGTCACCTGTTTGCTTTTATTATGGGATGGTTTGCACCCAGCAAACCTGGTCCATGGTCGTGCATATTTGGTACAGTTAGCAATACCAACTACTTGATAAGTGTTTTCCATCTCCTCAAACTAAAAGCTGGCGATATAATTAATAGCCATTAAGCAGCAAAAAAGATCGCACCAGTATCCTTTCGCCGGGATTTCCTCTGGGGCTTAGCTTTGCCTGAAGAGCATGGCAGGCCTATCATTTACCTTCTACCATGCTCAGCAAAGAAAGAACCTCGTGTATGTAACTTTATGGAGTAGCTTCTGCAAGTCCTTTTTCAGAAATCTGGTGCTTTTGACGTCTCCATCTTGCCCATGTGAGCTGCAGGATCGCTTGCCCATGTGCATGGTCCTACTATTTTTGTCATTTTAGCCTTTAGAGGGCCATCACTCATTAAATGCCATGGTGATTTGCATGTGCCGATGCTCTCATTCCTACTTGTTCTCTCCTTCGCACTCTTCCATGTTTGTGGCTCCCATCAAGATATCAAACTCTGTCAATGATCTAAGTTCAAGAATATGGAATCGTCATGATAAGACAGACCCATCGGACCAAATCTCAGGCAAGAGGAATTGCAGCATAAAATAAAGAGAGAGAGCACCAGATGACAATTGAAGGGCAATCACTACATTGTTTATCAAATGACATCGTTCTATTAATTTTTGTGGCGTAATTTTGTCAGTTGGGAACCGACAGATTAATTTGGATCTGAAGAGATT